>NC_092148.1:91444597-91627097 GCF_045791955.1 Oncorhynchus clarkii lewisi
GTTTACAAGTCCTTAACCAACAATGCAGTTTTAAGAAAGTACCTACAAAAAGAGTATGAGATAACAATAACAAATAATTAAAGCGCAGCAGTAAATGACAACAGCAGGGCTATATACAGGGTATTACGGTACAGAGTCAATGTGGAGGCTATATACAGGGTATTACGGTACAGAGTCAATGTGGAGGCTATATACAGGGTATTACGGTACAGAGTCAATGTGGAGGTTATATACAGGGTATTACGGTACAGAGTCAATGTGGAGGCTATATACAGGGTATTACGGTACAGAGTCAATGTGGAGGCTATATACAGGGTATTACGGTACAGAGTCAATGTGGAGGCTATATACAGGGTATTACGGTACAGAGTCAATGTGGAGGCTATATACAGGGTATTACGGTACAGAGTCAATGTGGAGGTTATATACAGGGTATTACGGTACAGAGTCAATGTGGAGGCTATATACAGGGTATTACGGTACAGAGTCAATGTGGAGGCTATATACAGGGTATTACGGTACAGAGTCAATGTGGAGGCTATATACAGGGTATTACGGTACAGAGTCAATGTGGAGGCTATATACAGTGGTACCGGTACAGAGTCAATGTGGAGGCTATATACAGGGTGTTACGGTACAGAGTCAATGTGGAGGCTATATACAGGGTATTACGGTACAGAGTCAATGTGGAGGCTATATACAGGGTATTACGGTACAGAGTCAATGTGGAGGCTATATACAGTGGTACCGGTACAGAGCCAATGTGGAGGCTATATACAGGGTATTACGGTACAGAGTCAATGTGGAGGCTATATACAGGGTATTACGGTACAGAGTCAATGTGGAGGCTATATACAGGGTATTACGGTACAGAGTCAATGTGGAGGCTATATACAGGGTATTACGGTACAGAGTCAATGTGGAGGCTATATACAGGGTATTACGGTACAGAGTCAATGTGGAGGCTATATACAGGGTATTACGGTACAGAGTCAATGTGGAGGCTATATACAGGGTATTACGGTACAGAGTCAATGTGGAGGCTATATACAGGGTATTACGGTACAGAGTCAACGTGGAGGTTATATACAGGGTGTTACGGTACAGAGTCAATGTGCGGGGGCACCAGTGTCGAGATAATTGAGGTAATATATGGGAAGGCTCTTTCAGCATGAATACCCCCGTGCACAAAGCGAGGTCCATGCAGAAATGGTTAGTCGATCAGTGTGTTTAGAACTTGACTGCACAGAGACCTGACCTCAATCCCATCGAAAGCCTTCGGGATGAATTGGAATGCTGACTGCGTGCCTAATCGCCCAACATCAGTGCCCGATCTCACTAATGCTCTTGTGGCTGAATGGAATCAAGTCCCCCTGCAGCAATGTACCAACATCTAGTGGAAAGCCTTCCCAGAAGAGTTGAGGCTGTTATAGCAGCAATGTTCCAACATCTAGTGGAAAGTCTTCCCAGAAGAGTGGAGGCTGTTATAACAGCAATGTTCCAACATCTAGTGGAAAGCCTTCCCAGAAGAGTGGAGGCTGTTATAGCAGCAAAGGGGGGACCAACTGCATATTAAATGCCCATGATTTTAGAATGAGATGTTCGACAAGCAGGTGTCCACATACACTACATTACCAAAAGTATGTTGAATGACAAATATTTAAGGCTGACAGTCTACACATACAGTGCCTTGCGAAAGTATTCGGCCCCCTTGAACTTTGCGACCTTTTGCCACATTTCAGGCTTCAAACATAAAGATATAAAACTGTATTTTTTTGTGAAGAATCAACAACAAGTGAGACACATGCTCTCTTGCGCTTTTAACGGACCTCTGAGACTATCACAGTGCAGGTGCATTTATATGGAGACTTGATTACACACAGGTGGATTGTATTTATCATCATTAGTCATTTAGGTCAACATTGGATCATTCAGAGATCCTCACTGAACTTCTGGAGAGAGTTTGCTGCACTGAAAGTAAAGGGGCTGAATAATTTTGCACGCCCAATTTTTCAGTTTTTGATTTGTTAAAAAAGTTTGAAATATCCAATAAATGTCGTTCCACAAGTATAAATTAAATATTTGTTTTACTCAAAGGATGGCTATTGGCATTCTGAAATATAATAGTACATTGTTATGTAAAGACTATAGTTCTCCAAATGTCAGTTCGGTGCTCATCACATATTACACTTGGGAATATATTGATCCTTGACATCATATAGTATTTCTCAGGAGAAAATGTCCAAATAAGTCAAGGAGTTTAGGACCAGTTGAGAAAAGCATCATTGAGATGAACATGTTAGATAAATTCAGGACTCGGTTTGCATGGTCACATAGTCTACAAATATTTTTTTAGGGGGGGTGAATTCCTAAATTCCGTGTTTAAAGATTGATTACTTCTAGTTGTAAGGAGGGTAATATCGCCCTGAACATTCTTCCCCCTACATTATTTACATTTTCTAGGAAAATAATACAAAATGTTACGATAAAGTAATTTAAGGCTAGGAAGTATTGAAGCCACACAAGTCAATGTGTGAACAGAGGCCCATATACTGCTGAAATGAATATGATGTAACCATAGTCTTAACTGTTTGTGTATTTTAATGGAGGAATGATGGCGCTGAAAATAATCTGTTATGTAGCATTTCAATAAATAGCCGTAGGGTCAAGTAGTAAACACGGCGCTGACCATTTCATCCTGGGCCTATGTTCACAAAACGTCTGAGTAGATACGCTGATCTAGAATCAGATGCCCCCCCCCCTTCTTATTCATTATGATCAGAAAAAGACTAAACTGATCCTAGAGCAGCACTGCTATACTGAGAAACCCAGTATAATCGCTTCCACTGAGTTGAAGCAACAATCACTCTAGGTCTCCTTGGCATAACTTTGCACGGCTTGTATCAAGTGAGGTGAGAAACAGACCAAATGTATTTAGGAAAGAAGGTTGTACTGGGTTATTATCACTTGTTTTTCTTTTTCACAGCACATTTTCAGGATTGGTAATGGAAATATAAACAATATTAAAGATTAAAGTTGTCTTATTTTATCCACCTAATTTAATAAAATCACTGTTTTAAGAATATTTTTTTAATGCATTTTAGAATTTGGATCATTTTGGCTTAACAAATGAAGTATTTTAATGTTATTTATGGGTTGATCTGCTAATTGCGCCCAGAGCATAATGGGGAAGAGTGGTGAACGAGTTACCGACTAACAACCTTAACGTCAAAAGAAATAACTACCTTCAACAAACAGTCTCCATTGGGGGAATTAATCTCGTTCATCAGACGAGTTGAATCAATGAATCAATGTACACCGTGACATGAATCTTTAATTTTGTGAATAAACAAATGGCATTTTGTAGATTATAAAGTGTCTTTACATGTCCATATAGTGGAACAAAATGACTGCTCTATGCTACTCTATTAACCTCAAGCTAATGGCAGGTACATGTGTAAAGTGAATGACACTGTAATTATCTCTCAATTGCTATTATACGCAAACAAGTTTGTCCGTGCAAATAATTTTCTAAAAGTTTGATCTTTTTTTTTTAAAAGTCTAATGGCATACATCAATATCCAATCCATTTTTAGCACTTGCTTCATTGTAATTGATGATTGACCAATATGGCTGAGGGTAAGGCGTGAACAGGTGAAGACGGAACAATCATCAAATCCCCTCCAAATTAAGCAGTGTCCTCTGAGAGTCTGCTACACCTGCAACGTGGTACTCTCCTCTGAGACAGTCTGCTACACCTGCAACGTGGTACTCTCCTCTGAGACAGTCTGCTACACCTGCAACGTGGTACTCTCCTCTGAGACAGTCTGCTACACCTGCAACGTGGTACTCTCCTCTGAGACAGTCTGCTACACCTGCAACGTGGTACTCTCCTCTGAGACAGTCTGCTACACCTGCAACGTGGTACTCTCCTCTGAGACAGTCTGCTACACCTGCAACGTGGTACTCTCCTCTGAGACAGTCTGCTACACCTACATAACAGAACCAGTAGAAAGTGAGAATAAAGCCTGGTCCAACAATGGGCTGGTTGTTCTCTGAACATCCTTCTGATGCCTGGTTAATATTTGTAAAAAAAAAAGTAAAAGTGAAGACATAGTTCCTCAAGAAAAAAAAAAGATTCACAAGCACTGGTGGTAATCATAGTACAGTAAAACAATGTCTTGTCTTCATTCGGTCAATCCACAGACATCTTGGATATCTCAGTTACAATCACATTGCTTCTAAAACTTCACACGAGATACAACTAAGATGATAAAAATCAAGAGGATGTAGGCTGCTTCTCCATTCAATTAGAATTCTAAAAGGTTATTAGTACGACAGAGATAAATCAGATAAAAGCACAGTTTTGCAGGCCGCAGCCTGTCTGAAAGCACAACAACTATTATCCACTTTTATGTTTGGATGTTCAGGGCAACATTCCAACTTTGCAGCTGTTATTTTCCAGATGGAATACAAGAGAAATTATACTTATAAAAGGTTGAAAATAGATTAAAAGAATGCTATCAAATTGACAGATAACAATGCAAGTCACTTTTTGGCAGCTATTAACTCTCTTCTGGAAACAACTAATGTTCTAATGCAAATGTTTTAATGAATCTGGTTCGAGAAGGATATTTCTTGATTAAAATATCCGTTAAGAATTGGAATTGTTTAACGTCATAAAATGCTAAAACTACAAATTGCATTTTGCAAACTGACCATTTGCTAAATGTTTTCAGTTTGTAAGTAAAATATAGATATTTGATATTTTTGTACTACAAATTTCCATATACTATGACTCAAAAAACATGTTTATTTACGTAATTCCATCCTTACTGACTAAACTAGTTTTTTTCCCCCTTCAATCCATGGAGAAAATGCATGCAACAACATTTTAACATGGAAACAGCTGTTCTATCGTTCAGCCTACAGTAGCAGCCAATGTGTGGTGTTCAGTGTAAAGCCTACATTCTGAGACTATTGGAGAAAAAAACCCCACAAAAAACATGCAGGGCTTAAAACATGAAACTGTTTATCAACTTGTCCTTCAGACAAGAATGTGACTGAAAATGTTGTGTTTGATGGAATAAACCACTTTACAAAAGAAAATTGATTATTATTATTCTCATAACATTATTACAGATAATCTAATTAGCTTATTCAAGCCCGGCTCAAAATACAACACTGCCCCTGTAAGAAAATAAAGAATAAATTCTTTACCTTACTTGTAAAAAATAAAAAAATAAAAAAAAAAAAAAAAAAGAGGACTAGAAATGTACATGATTTGTGCTCTTATAAGAAGCAATTCACTCCCCTATTGCTGACTACAAATGATCTATAACTGGGCTAATAACTAACTAACTAGCAAAGAATATGAACAAAATGTGCACACGTGGCTACATGCAGCTTTCGCTTTGGATCTCAAAACAAGAGCATCTACTCCTGACCACAGCTGTAAACACAGTGCAGTTCAAAGTAAATAGCACAGATCCATATATGGCAATGGTATATTTGCATATA
Source organism: Oncorhynchus clarkii lewisi (assembly GCF_045791955.1). Lineage (NCBI taxonomy): Eukaryota > Metazoa > Chordata > Actinopteri > Salmoniformes > Salmonidae > Oncorhynchus > Oncorhynchus clarkii. Next base: position 91,450,118 of record NC_092148.1, read on the forward strand.
GGCCTACTCCAGCTCTGATTGGTTATGCCGCACCGGTCTGTGTAGAGTAAGGGCTGAGTCATGCGGCAGTCTAAGGGCTACTGCGCGCCCGCACGCAGATTAGAGGGAACATTGCTTATGAGTCCCTGAGGCAAATGTGCTCCTTGTGAGGAGAGGGACCGAATTTCATGGCTTTAGGTCAAACAGGGTGAGGGGCATGACCTTTTAAAGTCAGCATTTTCAATCTCTTGTTATAGCGCCACCGTCTAGCCAATCAGTGTAATTTTGTAAAATGCCGAATCTTTATGGCAAGATGTGTCATTCATCCAAGTTTCGTCTTAATCGTCCCAGTGCTGTCTGAGATATTGTGACTAACATAAGTAACATACAGAGACAGATCTGCAGTCCCCTCCCCGATTTCATCGTGTGGGTCAATAACCATGTGGAAACAGCCTTAGGTTGTTATAACCATAGTAGTGATAATAACCATGTGGAAACAGCCTTAGGGTGTTATAACCATAGTAGTGATAATAACCATGTGGAAACAGCCTTAGGGTGTTATAACCATAGTAGTGGTAATAACCATGTGGAGGGTGTTATAACCAGTGGTGGTAATAACCATGTGGAAACAGCCTTGGGGTGTTATAACCATAGTAGTGATAATAACCATGTGGAAACAGCCTTGGGGTGTTATAACCATAGTAGTGATAAAAACCATGTGGAAACAGCCTTAGGGTGTTATAACCAGTGTTGGTAATAACCACGTGGAAACAGCCTTAAGGTGTTATAACCAGTGGTGGTAATCAGAGGTCGACCGATTATGATTTTTAAACGCAGATACTGATTATTGGAGGACCAAAAAAGTCGATACCGATTAATCGGCTGATTTGTATTTATTTATAATAATGACAATTACAACAATACTGAATGAACAATTATTTTAACTTAATACATCAATAAAATCAATTTAGCCTCAAATAAATAATGAAACATGTTCAATTTGGTTTAAATAATGCAAAAACAAAGTGTTGGAGAATTAAAAGTGCAATAGCTAATGTTTCAGTTCCTTGCACAGAACAAGAGAACATATGAAAGCTGGTGGTTCCTTGTAACATGAGTCTTCAATATTCCCAGGTAAGAAGTTTTAGGTTGTAGTTATTATAGGACTATTTCTCTCTATACCATTTGTATTTCATTAACCTTTGACTATTGGATGTTCTTATAGGCAGTTTAGTATTGCCAGTGTAACAGTATAGCTTCCGTCCCTCTCTTCGCCCCTACCTGGGCTCGAACCAGGAACACAACGACAACAGCCACCCTCGAGGCAGCATTACAGAGCAAGGGGAACAACTAATAGAAAGCTCAGAGCGAGTGACGTTTGAAAAGCTATTAGCACGCGCTAACTAGCTAGCCATTTCACTTCGGTTACACCAGCCTCGTCTCGGGAGTTGATAGGCTTGAAGTCATAAACAGCGCAATGCTTGACTCACAACGAAGAGCTGCTGGCAAAACGCACGAAAGTGCTGTTTGAATTAATGTTTACGCACCTGCTTCTGCCTACCACCGCTCAGTCAGATACCTAGCTACTTGATGCTCAGTCAGATTATATGCAACGCAGGACACGCTAGATAATATCTAGTAATATCATCAACCATGTGTAGTTAACTAGTGATTATGATTGATTGGTTTTTTAAAGTTACATTTAATGCTAGCTAGCAACTTACCTTGGCTTACTGCATTCGTGTAAAAGGCAGGCTGCTCGTGGAGTGCAACAAGAGGCAGGTCATTATTGCGTTGGTCTAGTTAACTGTAAGGTTGCAAGAATGGATCCCCCGAGCTGACAAGGTGAAAATCTGTCGTTCTGCCCCCTGGACGAGGCAGTTAACCCACCGTTCCTAGGCCGTCATTGAAAATAAGATTGTGTTATTAACTGACTTGCCTAGTTAAATAAAGGTGTAAAAAAATAATAATTAAAACAAAATTGGTGTCCAAAAATACCGATTTACGATTGTTAGGAAAACTTGAAATCGGCCATTCCGATTAATCGGTCGACCTCGTGGTAATAACCATGTATAATGTACATACAAAGAGGTGGAAGACAGGAAAGAGGTTAAAGGGAAATAGTGTATAATATGGATGTCCTATTTGCCCATCTGTCTGATTGTCTCTCTGTCTGTGTCTCTCTCTGTTATGGAAGGCACTATGAATGACAAGAATGGTCCATGTATATATGAACTATTCCTTCTCATAAGAAACGGTTTGAATATTCAGATGGTGAAACTTGACACACTGCTCTTCCCAAGTCCTTAACGTCAGCCCTAAGGATGGAAAAGAGAAACGATTTCCCCAGGAAACACTGGGGTATAAAGCCTATAGAGAGCCTCAGGCTGGACCAACCGGGGCTGCAGTAGGAAAGCACCAGAGACTCGTGTGATAGCAACGGAAGACCATGTCCTGTGATTAGTGAGGTCCGGTGATTTCATTGTGACGTCACCAGAAGAGTGTGGTCCTGCGATTGTGAGGTCACCGGACGAGACCGTCTTGCGATTGTGACGTCACCGGAAAAGCCTGTTCCAGAAGGAGAGGAATGCGGTGGAGTTGAAGGCACCGATGAAGATGAGTAGCAGCAGATAGAGACTCATCATAATGGCAAAGTGATGTCTGACCAGCCATGACCTGCCCCGGGAATGTCTGGAAACACATCAGAAAAATCACATTACAATCAAGTCACACAAGTTATCATCTCTAAAATCTCAACAGAAGTCAAATGGTCCTATCCGAGAGAAAATCTGAAGCAGTGACAGAATTGTTTATCAGTTCTACTAATGTACTGGCAACTCACCACAACACCAATAGAGGGCAGCAAAGATAATACAACTATCACCATACTGTTTACAGCCTAAGCCTTCACAGGTCCGTTCCCAAATGGACCTGGGGCTTTCCCATCCGGATCCCATATGCATTCGATTTATTATTTGACGCTGCTGGTCATCTATTAACTTTTTAACATCTTGGCCATGTACCGTTTTTATAAGCTCCACCCGGCACAGCCAAAAGAGGACTGGCCACCCCTGAGAGCCTGGTTCCTCTCCAGGTTTCTTCCTAAGTTCTGGCCTTTCTGGGGAGTTTTTCCTAGCCACCGTGCTTCTACACCTGCATTGCTTGCCGTTTGGGGTTTTAGGCTGGGTTTCTGTACAGCACTTTGAGATATCAGCTTGATTGATTTCTTAAATATAGAAACCCATTCCAAATGGACCCGAGGACCTAGTTGGAAACATACCCGGGCCGAGCCGAGTTAGGGAAGCTGCAGCCGTCTTCTCGGAGAGTCCACTAGCAGGTACTACTAACCTGGACAGGTGTCTTCTCTGAGAGTCCACTAGCAGGTACTAACCTGGACAGGTGTCTTCTCTGAGAGTACACTAGCAGGTACTAACCTGGACAGGTGTCTTCTCTGAGAGTCCACTAGCAGGTACTAACCTGGACAGGTGTCTTCTCTGAGAGTACACTAGCAGGTACTAACCTGGACAGGTGTCTTCTCTGAGAGTCCACTAGCAGGTACTAACCTGGACAGGTGTCTTCTCTGAGAGTACACTAGCAGGTACTAACCTGGACAGGTGTCTTCTCTGAGAGTACACTAGCAGGTATTTGACTCGGAGCAGCTGATTGTTGGTGACCACAAAGTACTTCTGAGGGACCTCTCCTCCTTCACTGTTCCTGGCTCTGGAGCGCTGACGGTCAATGGTCTCCGAGTCTGAAACCGGTTTAGGGAAATTATTACTGACATTTACTGGACTTTGAGAGGCAGCCATCGTTGACATGATATTGTTGCACGGTCCACTCATTTGTTATGAGGTCGATGTTGTGCAAGAGGCAAACACCAAGAGAACTGACGTGTGTTTAGAGGGGACTAGAGGAGACTCAGGGTGCCTAAGTAAATAAAGAGTGTTGTGTAAACGTTCTGGACAAAGCTCTGACCTTTCCTCTTCACCTGGCACTTAACGTCTGGGTGGTCGATGACCTCACACACGGCGACACAGCTTAGCAACGGTCCCAGGAGACTGTCATGCCAACCGTTGCCATGGGGACTGTAGAGGACCGCCATGCTGAGGTCACTGGTGAGGTAGGTGCCCTCTCCGAACAACGACGTCTGTCAAGAAATCCCCCCCCCCCCCAAAAAAAAAAAACCAAGTCTGTCAGAAATGCAACTTCATCCATGCAAGTCCATTCCTTTTGTGTAGCTAATATTGGCTTTTGTCTAAACATAACAATTATCTGTGAAATGATTCATCAACCAACCAAAAAACATCATCAATCTGAAAATATATACTCAAGCAGGGCTACTGGGAACCCCGAAAGAAATAAGGATCATTACAGTCATCACAGGACTGGTGAAGCTGCCATTGTACTGTCACATTAACTGACCTTGTTGAGGTGGCAGTGTAGTCCGTTGTGGATGATAGAATGGAAGTTCTCCAGTCGGCTGCCATGGAATGCGTAGAAGAGGTCGCGTCCCGCCCGTGTCTTCTCAAACTTAGCGTTCATCTGGTCGCAGTACTCCAGCTCAAACAGGAAGTCTGGAACAGGCGTGGAGATCCCCTCACTCTCAGTCAGGTTACACAGCTTGGCATACTATTGGAGGGCAGAGAGGAGGGCAGTGGAAAGGACATCTGTCAAGTGCAGTGTGTATCCTGCACACTTCTTTTCTTTTGAGATATTATTGCCTTTACCTCATCTTTCTGTAGTGTTTTCACAGCGAAGCTCTTGGAGGAGAGAACCCAGTGTGTGAGGGCCAGATGATGGTCAGCTTCACCAGGTCTCAGTCTCACCAGCTCCCTCACACCAGGCAAACTGCTGACATCTGACAGCTGGAAGGAACACAAGAGCAGTGTCATGTTCATTAGGCACCAAACGTAGAAAAACTGACTGAAACAGAGGCACTAACTGGACTTATGAAATAAGAATTGCTACATTTAATTTTTCACTGCAAAAGGTTCTAAAACAATTTCTGTTGTATGCCCTAATGAACACGACCCAGACAATAACCAGTAGACTCAGCTACAGTGCCTTGCGAAAGTATTCGGCCCCCTTGAACTTTGCGACCTTTTGCCACATTTCAGGCTTCAAACAAAGACACAATCATGAAGTGGAACGACATTTATTGGATATTTCAAACTTTTTTAACAAATCAAAAACTGAAAAATTGGGCGTGCAAAATTATTCAGCCCCCTTAAGTTAATACTTTGTAGCGCCACCTTTTGCTGCGATTACAGCTGTAAGTCGCTTGGGGTATGTCTCTATCAGTTTTGCACATCGAGAGACTGACATTTTTTCCCTTTCCTCCTTGCAAAACAGCTCGAGCTCAGTGAGGTTGGATGGAGAGCATTTGTGAACAGCAGTTTTCAGTTCTTTCCACAGATTCTCGATTGGATTCAGGTCTGGACTTTGACTTGGCCATTCTAACACCTGGATATGTTTATTTTTGAACCATTCCATTGTAGATTTTGCTTTATGTTTTGGATCATTGTCTTGTTGGAAGACAAATCTCCGTCCCAGTCTCAGGTCTTTTGCAGACTCCATCAGGTTCTCTTCCAGAATGGTCCTGTATTTGGCTCCATCCATCTTCCCATCAATTTTAACCATCTTCCCTGTCCCTGCTGAAGAAAAGCAGGCCCAAACCATGATGCTGCCACCACCATGTTTGACAGTGGGGATGGTGTGTTCAGGGTGATGAGCTGTGTTGCTTTTACGCCAAACATAACGTTTTGCATTGTTGCCAAAAAGTTCAATTTTGGTTTCATCTGACCAGAGCACCTTCTTCCACATGTTTGGTGTGTCTCCCAGGTGGCTTGTGGCAAACTTTAAACAACACCTTTTAGGGATATCTTTAAGAAATGGCTTTCTTCTTGCCACTCTTCCATAAAGGCCAGATTTGTGCAATATACAACTGATTGTTGTCCTATGGACAGAGTTTTCCACCTCAACTGTAGATCTCTGCAGTTCATCCAGAGTGATCATGGGCCTCTTGGCTGCATCTCTGATCAGTCTTCTCCTTGTATGAGCTGAAAGTTTAGAGGGACGGCCAGGTCTTGGTAGATTTGCAGTGGTCTGATACTCCTTCCATTTCAATATTATCGCTTGCACAGATGTTTAAAGCTTGGGAAATCTTTTTGTATCCAAATCCGGCTTTAAACTTCTTCACAACAGTATCTCGGACCTGCCTGGTGTGTTCCTTGTTCTTCATGATGCTCTCTGCGCTTTTAACGGACCTCTGAGACTATCACAGTGCAGGTGCATTTATACGGATACTTGATTACACACAGGTGGATTGTATTTATCATCATTAGTCATTTAGGCCAACATTGGATCATTCAGAGATCCTCACTGAACTTCTGGAGAGAGTTTGCTGCACTGAAAGTAAAGGGGCTGAATAATTTTGCACGCCCAATTTTTCAGTTTTTGATTTGTTAAAAAAGTTTGAAATATCCAATAAAATGTTGTTCCACTTCATGATTGTGTCCCACTTGTTGTTGATTCTTCACAAAAAAATACAGTTTTATATCTTTATGTTTGAAGCCTGAAATGTGGCAAAAGGTCGCAAAGTTCAAGGGGGCCGAATACTTTCGCAAGGCACTGTATAACACAGAACAGGTGTAGGACAGGTGCACAGTGATGGTGAATAATATGCTTGACTTTTAGGCAGAGAGCCTGTACCTGAAGGTTTGAATTATAAGTCAAGCCTTAACACTAATATTTTCCATATCAAAGATTTGTCCTGTCCAATTCCTCACCAGCTCATCAAACTCCTTGGTGTCTCTGTCTCTGATGTATCTGGGGGGATAGGGTCTGAGAACTGAGTCCCGCTTGTAGTTCTGAGCAGCTGCCACAAACAGGCTGCATCTCAGATCAGCGGCTACTGGGTCCCTGTGAAGACAGGAACACACCAGCTCTCTGACTGCATCCGGTGGGAGTGGTGGCTGCATTCCCAACACTGTAGACACAGGAGATAAGAGACATTGTGTTTCAGGTCTTAGGCATGGGACACAACATCATAGACAGATATTAATATACCTGAATAAACAGGTTATTGATTGAGAGAACAGTGCTACTTACTGTATGAAACCATTCAAAATGTGCCTGTATCCTTCTAATCAGAAATGATTCAGAAAAGGATTATTGACCTAGTTGTCTTAACTTATTATAATAAAAGTATTTGGTGGTAAAGGTTGAGTGCAAATAGCATGAAAACTTTCACGCCAGCCACAGGCTATAGTTAGTTAGCTAGTGATGTTTACATAGTTGTGCCCACATATGTCAACAAAAGCTGTTAGTTCATTAAGACAATGTTAAACAATCAATACGCTTCGTTTGAAGAGACAACATTTTACTTTACAAACGTATCTTAGGCTTTCCCTTAAAACCCCTTGGGTCAGTCAAAAACTAAATAACAAAGAGTGAAGACGAAAGCTAACTAAAGCTAGCTAACTAGATGAAGCTAGGTAGCTAGATGAATAGCTACCGTTAGCTTAGCACAAGTTAATTAGCATATCCGACGGACAGCAACAACAATAAAAAATCTGCCTCAAAAAACAATACCAAACCATATGTGTATATACACTTGTCAACTAACAAGTAATAACTATACTTTCCAGGAAAATTAAAAACACTGAGTACTAGAAAAACATACCTGACTGAGACACAAGTAGCCAAGCTAGCTAGGTTGTGACTAGCCGTCACATAGATACTTTTAAAGGAGATGGGAAACTCCATTGGACTCGTATTAACGCCCACTGTACGTTGTCAATGTGCCACGCGGTGGATTCTGGGTAAGAAATTCTCTCCTTCAATGGGAGTCAATTGGGCGCCAAGCAAAACCCATTATTAGCACGAATTGCGTAAAAAAAGAAGCTAAACATTGCAACAACAAAAAAATACAACATTTAAGATACTAACTTGTCCTCTGTAATGTCTTTTTGACTTTGAAATCGTCACAAAACGTACTTCCGAATAAAATAGGCAAGTTTCTCGACTCATACTCTTTAAAAAATATATTTTTTTATTATAGATGTATTTTATTCATAATACAAAAAGCAACTTACATTGCTACATCAAACATGTCAAGCAAACACAACACAGGTATTAACAATGATCAAACACAAAAAAAAAATATAAATACAAATAAAATACAAAAAATAAACAATTTACATGCAATTATATTCACTCTGGAAATATCTTATTATAATGATTAGTGAAGATGTTATTCTTGTTGTTATTCACTAGGGTTAGTGTTCTAATAAGATAATTAAACTCAATCAGAAAAAATGGTAATTTTGGAATTTTTGTTTGTGTAGAAAGTATTTGGCAACAAGAATTAAAACATTAACAATCATTTGTGGTTTTGTTATCATTGCAATTGTAACATATTATATATTTTATGTTAAAATTGTAAGCAGTGTTCATAATGGTAAATAAGTACTTTGCAAGGTTTTCCCAAAATTCTGACACAAATTTACATTCAAAGAATAAGGGAGACAGATTCTGCTTTTTCACAGAAAACGCAGATATCATCAATATCCACAAATTTGGAAATCATAGAATTACTCTTTGACTTTTAGAATGGATTGCAACATGACAACGTGAACGCGATTGATCGACAGCCTGCTGGGCGGAGCGTTATACTGCATGTTTTTGCATTCCATTTCCGCTGGAATTCGTATCTCCTGCTTTTCTATTATCTCTGGCCGTACTTCCTCTAGTCAGAACCAGTGGCAGTAGCTAACCGATTCCAATAGTGTGTAACTGCAGCCCATAATTCGGGGCGTTTCTGCACTCTTTTGAATGTGGGTCAAAAGGGAAATAAAAGTATTATCTGAGTTTTTTCACTCCCGCCTGCCCTCAGTCGTTTACATACCTGCGGGAAAACAGTGCACGACAGGGGGATAAAGACACTGTCTACCGGTCGCCCCCCCGCTTCCCGCAAGCACAGCAGACGGGAGGCTGGGGCAACACCATGTGATAACTACCTAGCTAGCGACATCGCTTGTTAGACCGTGTCCCCCCGTGTCCCCCCCCCCCCCCCCCCGCTTCCTGCCGGTTGTGTACGGGAGAAAAACGTGCCCGATAGGAGTGCCAAGGACCCCTGCTGGGACCCTTTATATAGATAGCCCTGCTATTGTTATTTGCGCTTTTTTACAAAACATTTGATTTGTATTTTATGAAGAAAATAATAATTAGGAGTTTGTTTCTTTACATGGTGTGATGGCTGATACTATCAAAATATATATTACACTTTTGTTAAGACGAATATGTTTTGGGGAACAGTTGATTGCCTCATCTTACAAGAATCACTGAGCATTAAAACAGCAACATTTTCTTTCAGTCTCATGGCAAATGTGTAAAATAGCATGAAATTAGCTACTAAACTACATTTTTCTCCCTCTGCCCCATGGCACAAAAAAAAGCACACCAAAAAATAATGTATTTTTATTTTGGGTTGGGGGAGTGTAAATACCAATGGAAAAGTACCCTACAACAAAGTGCAAGGCAGCACAGGCACTAGGCTCTGAGGATAGCCCACTTTACTGTTGAGTCTGAGGCACAGTCCCTAGCTGTAGACTAGCTCAGTGGTAATGCAGAGTGGCATCTATCAGATCTGTAGGGGTTAATGACAAGGAATTACTGAACTGCAAATGGGTAGGTAGGCTCGAGTTGAGTGGTTAATCACGCAGAGGTGGTATTTTAGCTTTGACTGTTGGAACAGTCCCACGGTGTATTTTACAGGAAATGTGTCTCTGTTTTTGCATGGGCTGTTTCTTGAGATAGAGAGAGATTGTTGATATATATGATTGTTGATATTATCCATATTGAAATCATTCCATTTCCAAAGTATTATTTGGCAATATGTACATTGTTACGTCGTGACAATCAAGTAATTGAAATATAATTGAGAGAGAGGGAGAGGTCGCAGTTGTAAATGAGAACTTGTTCTCAACTAGCCTACCTGGTTAAGTAAAGGTGTTCTCAACTAGCCTACCTGGTTAAATAAAGGTAAAATAAAAAATATATAACAGAGTGGATGTCAGTTTATTGTGTGATCTGCTCAGAGGTCCAGATCTTTATGGTGGAATTGAGGACCATTCTTGCATCTGCAGGAACCCCTCTTTACATTTATATTGGTGACTTTTTTTACGCAGCCACTATTGGTGTCCTGGCTAGCTTCCTGTGTTGCTTCCTGTCGGCGGTTGGCATCCAACGTGTTATGGTCCGTGATGCGAATTTAGCAATTTTGTTGCTAGATTTAGCAACTTTTCAGACTAGCCTGGCAAAAAAAAATCCAAACAGCACCTAGCAACAAATTGAGCTACTTTCAAAAATGTATTTGGAACTTTTAGCTACTTTTGAAAAGTGACTCAAACGCTAATATGCACGCATTTCCCGCAAAATGATACAGAAAACTATTTTCTGTCACACTCAGTCACAACACACGTGCCTGGCTGCAAACGTGCATTGTGAGTGACGTCAGCAGCAGGTGCTCAGCTCGTGCACAGGCAGCAGCAGACCAGCAGCAATTTCAGCAAATTGCAAATCATTGTTGGCTGACTGCAGCAGCAGTAGTAGTACGAGTTGGACAAGCCAAACCCAATGAATATAGTTGGTCACGAATGTTTGATCTTGAGCAGAACTTACAACATAATTCAACATGTCTCAATCAAATTGGAAAGAAAATAGTGGAATTCTGTACCTGAACAAATGTCAAATCATATTTTTTGCCGAGATGGCCAGTCAATTTGAGTAACGTTATTACATATTCTACGTAATGACGCAGTTTTACGTTATCACGCAATGACATCACAACATCTTTTAGCAACTTTTAGCAACAAATCAGCCTGCCTCTAGCAACTTACCCTGAAAATTTGCTGGCAACACTGGTGATGGTGCATTATCGCCAATGCAATCCCTCGTCCACTTACCCTCACCAGTAGGCAGTGGCTGCGTTTCAAACTCATCCAAGACACACCCTCGTCCACTTACCCTCACCAGTGGCTGCGTTTCAAACTCATCCAAGACACACCCTAGTCCACTTACCCTCCCCAGTAGGCAGTGGCTGCGTTTCAAACTCATCCAAGACACACCCTCGTCCACTTACCTTATGCCCTTGGGGGGGAATCCTGGTGGCCATATTTGTCTTCGATCCAAATGATTAGCCAAGCAAGGGAAGTTTGCAACATAAGCACCTCAGCCCTCATTTTTAATGGGAGTTTGCGAGTGTACAATTATGTTTACTTCGGGGCCTGAAACGTCCCATAATTCAGTCTGTGTGTTTACTACATCACTTCCTCACAGCTTTGATAAATCAAATCAAATGTATTTATAAAGCCCTTCTTACATCAGCTGATGTCTCAAAGTGCTGTACAGAAACCCAGCCTAAAACCCCAAACAATGCAGGTGTAGAAGCACGGTGGCTAGGAAAAACTCCCTAGAAAGGCCAAAACCTAGGAAGAAACCTAGAGTGGAACCAGGCTATGAGGGATGGCCAGTCCTCTTCTGGCTGTGCCGGGTGGAGATTATAACAGTACATGGCCAAGATGTTCAAATGTTCATAAATGACCAGCATGGTCCAATAATAATAAGGCAGAACAGTTGAAACTGGAGCACGGCTGACAACAAGGAGTCATCATGCGAGGTAGTCCTGAGGCATGGTCCTAGGGCTCAGGTCCTCAGAGAGAGAGAGAGAGAGAGAGAGAGAGAGAGAGAGAGAGAGAGAGAGAGAGAGAGAGAGAGAGAGAGAGAGAGAGAGAGAGAGAGAGAGAGAGAGAGAGAGAGAGAGAGAGAGAGAGAGAGAGAGAGAGAGAGAGTCACACACAGAGAGAGAGAGAGAGAGAGAGAGAGAGAGAATACTTAAATTCACACAGGACACCGGATAAGACAGGAGAAATACTCCAGATATAACAGACTGACCCTAGCCCCCCGACACATTCAACAACACAGAGTTACACATGGCGTAAAACAGTCAATAATGGGGCGGCAGGGTAGCCTAGTGGTTAAGAGCATTGCACTAGTAACCGAAAAGTTGCAGGATCAAATCCCCGAGCTGACAAGGTACAAATCTGACCTTTTGCCCCTGAACAAGGCAGTTAATCCACTGTTCCTAGGCCGTCATTGAAAATAAGAATTTGTTCTTAACTGACTTGCCTAGTTAAATTAAGGTACACATTTTACAAATAAAAGAAACTCAATAGATGAAAATGGTGGGGGGCTTTTTGTAAATTGAAATTTGCTATTGTAAATGTTAGCAACACCTCCGCCAAGTTCATAAAGAGAGGCTGTTACATCTGCTATCAAACACATCAATTTTAAGCTAAAATATTGCACATTAATTATCTTACAATGTAAGGGAAAGGGCAGTTGGTATTGGGGGTTAATTGCCTTGCTCACGGGTAGAACTGCTGATGTTTCGCGTTCCTGCGAATGGACTTTTTCCACACTTGCTACTTAACTACATTTAATATACTTTTAGACTTTCACTCAAGTAGTATTTTACTGGGTACTTACACTTTTATTGGAGTGGTTTAGAAATAAATTCTGTACTTGCTAGTAAGTGGTTTGTTCGGTTCCTACGTGCGTAAAAAGAGAGAGAGAGGGGAGAAACGTGACGTCACGTGATTGCGTTCTACTCCCAAGCTGTCGGTGGGTGAAGACATTTCTGATTTTAGTCGAATTTTGAATTTCTGTCTCTCGATTCATTTCACAAGCGCGTATTATTGTGTTTCGTGAAGAATATCGTCATAGAATGCAATTGACAGACGTTGCATAGTATCAGCACTGCTGGTTTGTGGGGGAAACAAAAGGAGGTAAGAAATAAAACCATTCTAACGAATCCATACCGTGTTTATTTCCATTCCATTCATTCATTCTGTTTAAGTAACACGATTGAGCAAATTACAGATTTACAGAATGATCTGTGCATAAATATAATGTAAATGCGGCAAGAAAGGTACAAACGTCAGACTTGTTTTATTGAGTCCAGCTGAAAAATACCTTATCATGTCGTAGGCTAGGCTCTACTCCTCTGAAGGGCGCTGCTTCTCCATTGACAGTAGTGCTCATCACGATGCAAGTGTAGCATACAAACGGCGGCATTCTGCATCCTGCCCATCCTTTAAAATGAAAAACAAATCTGAATTGGAAGAAGAAGAAAAAACACGTCATATTGCATAGATTCGTGGGTCTCAAAACATCGTTTATTATCAGTATGATGGTATTATTTGGTGCAAAAATATACGCTGGGAAAATGCCCTTCATCCATACAGACTCAACCTCTGATGGACATGACACACTTTGAATGGGACAAAAGGTTATTATTTCAGTCGTCAAAATAGGATTGGGATAGCTGCAAATATTCTTCATCACACTGTCAAGCTTTATTAAAATGGTTTTAAATAATCTTATGTAGGCTACAATGTGCCGTGCCGTGCATTCGGGAAATTATTCAGACCCTTTTACTCTTTCCACATTTTGTCATGTTTCTGATTTAGGATTTCAATAAATTGTTTTCCTCATCCATCTGCACACTACCCAAATAATGACAAAGCGAAAACGGGTTTTTGTTAATACCTTTATTTACATAAGTATTCAGACCTTTTGCTATGAGACTTGAGCTCAGGTGCATCCTGTTTCCATTGAATCATCCTTGAGATTTTTCTACAACTTGGAGTCCACCTGTGGTAAATTCATTTGATTGGACATGATTTGGAAAGGCACACACCTGCCTATAGAAGGTCTCACATGTCAGCGCAAAAACCAAGCCATTAGGTTCGAAGGAATTGTCCGTAGAGCTCCGAGACAGGATTGTGCTGAGGCACAGATCTGGGGAAAGGCATTAAAACATTTGTGCAGCATTGAAGGTCCCCAAGAACACCGTGGCCTCCATCATTCTGAAATGGAAAAAGTTTGGAAGCACCAAGACTCTTCCTAGAGCTGGCCGCCCGTCCAAACTGAGTAATCGGGGGAGAAGGGCCTTGGTCAGGGAGGTGACCAAGAACCAGATGGTCACAGAGCTCTAGCGTTCCTTTGTGGAGATGGGAGAACCTTCCAAAAAGACAATCTCTGTAGCACTCCACCAATCAGGCCTTTATGGTAGAGTGGCCAGATGGAAGCCACTCCTCCGTAAAAAGCACATGACAGCCCGCTTGGAGTTTGCCAAAAGACACCTAAAGACTCTCAGACCATAAGACACAAGATTCTCTGGTCTGTTGAAACCAAGATTGAACTCTTTGGCCTGAATGCCACGCACACCAGGTCTGTGGGAAACCTGGTACCATCCCTACGGTGAAGCATGGTGGTGGCAGCGTCAAGCTGTGGGGATGTTTTTCAGCGGCAGGGACTGGGAGATTAGTCAGGATCGAGGGAAAGATGAACGGAGCAAAGTAAAGAGATCCTTGATGAAAACCTGCTCCAGAGCGCTCAGGACCTCAGACTGGGGCGAAGGTTCATCTTCCAACAGGACAGCATAAGCACACAGCCAAGACAACGCAGGAGAAGCTTCGGGACAAGTCTCTGAATGTCCTTGAGTGGCCCAGCCAGAGCCTGGACTTGAACCCGATCGAACATCTCTGGAGAGACCTAAAAATAGCTGTGCAGCGACGCTCCTCATCCAACCTGACAGAGCTTGAGAGGATCTGCAGAGAAGAATGGGAGAAACTCCCCAGATACAGGTGTGCGAAGCTTGTAGCGTCATACCCAAGAAGTCTCGAGGCTGTAATCGCTGACAAAGGTGCTTCAACAAAGTACTGAGTAAAAGGTCTGAATACTAATGTAAATGTGATATTGTTTTTTTATTTTTTTTATCCGTTTTTGCTTTGTCATTATGTGGTATTGTGTGTAGATTGAGGGGGGGGGAAACAATTTCATCCATTTTAGAATAAGGCTGTAACGTAACAAAATGTGGACAAAGTCCAGGGATCTGAATACTTTCCCGAATGCACTGTGTCTCTCCATTAAAGTATGGGTCGTATTTTTAAAAGGCTTGTCTGATGCATCATTGAAGTAACATGTCACTGCATGAAAATGCACATTTACGGGTCGAACCATCCAGTGCACAAGTCCGTAAAAACGTACCGTTTCTGAAAATTAGCAGGCACGTGTCCAACATTGTTTGGTCCCGTAAATCTCCGATAACACCGTCAACGGTTCAGTGAATCGGGTCCAGACACATCCACCCACTTACCAGGACACATCTTGAAATTCCAGTGCAAGCCTTTGACATCAGTTGCAATACATCTCTGTCCACGTACGCCCACGTCTCTCCCATAAATGTCAGTAAATGGCCGTGCGCTTGCTTAAGGTTGCACATGCTTACCCCCCCCACACACACACACTGAAAGCTTATGCTGGTTGGTAGCTTGCCTTAGTAGCTGTCACTGGTACATATAAAAATAAACTATTCATTATTTAAAGAATGAGTCAATTAGGATTGAATTAAATTACTTTTCATAATTTTTTATTATCACATCAGAGTTCCGACACCTTTTCAGAAATAAAATTCAAGCAAGGTTTTTCCAGCACCTCATGACATCGCCACACTAAAACAACTCTTTAGTTCCTTGAATAAAACACACAAATACACTTCTTGAAGGATGACAATTCGTTTTCAGTTGACTAGAAGAAAGTGGGTAATAGCATCTGCATAGGCTAAACAGGGCCTGAAACTAAAGTAAGATCCATGGAGACTAGCCCTAAGGCTAAACTGGATGACTCCTGCCAGTACTCTGCTCGATTCTTTTGAAAGCACTTTAATTTAATTCATCTTTGAATTTTGAATGATGTACTTATCTGCTTACATGGGTTAAAGGGGGTATACCTCATTTAGAGGAATATGAACGAGCCTATTCAAAGATCAACAAAAGTGTTAAAAATATATATTTTTTAACACACTACTGACAGGAGTCACCCAGCTTGGTCCAGGGTGAGCCTCCATTGGGGTAGCTATAGTGCTGATATTTGGGGGGTCCGTGGGATATAGGTTGCCTTGTTGAAAACTCCCCAGACATGATCCGTGCGGTGTGGCTCGCCAAGTAGCTCTGGTCCTTCTCAAGGGGCTCTGTTGTTCTTGACTACGTTCAATGAGCACCTCACTCCGGAAGTAGGGGGGCTTGACGAACCACACTGGTTTGCTGTTTTGCAGGCCATCTTCCTCATCGCTCATCCGGTCCACATTAACTTCTCTCCAAATGTCTCTCATCCTCTGCAAGCACTCTCCACCGTGCGTCTAGCTAGACCCAATAGAACACAGTAAACAAACGCATAAATCTCAAGTCGTGCATATTCATATTCCCACTCTTCAGAGAGAATGCAAAAGTGTTATCTTTGTTGAATTGAGTTGTAACATTTAGTTGTAACATCTCTAGTGATGTGAAATGGCTAGCTAGTTGGCGGTGGTGCTAGTGTAATGGATGTGAAATGGCTAGCTAGTTAGCGGTGGTGCTAGTGTAATGGATGTGAAATGGCTAGCTAGTTAGCGGTGGTGCTAGTGTAACGGATGTGAAATGGCTAGCTAGTTAGCGGTGGTGCGCGCTGGTAGCGATTCAATCTGTGACGTCACTCGCTTTGAGACCTTGAAGTAGTGGTTCCCTGCTCTGCAAGGGCCGCGGCTTTTGTGGAGCGATGGGTAACGATGCTTCGTGGGTGTCAGTTGTTGATGTGTGCCAGTTGTTGATGTGTGCAGAGGGTCCCTGGTTCGAGCCCGGGTATGGGCGAGGGGACGGACTAAAGTTATACTGTTACATATGTATGATGCATCAGGGTTTGAACCGGGCTAGCTAGTGTTAGCTAATTTATCAATAAATGTGCAAAACCACTATATATATATACACCCATGCATTACGTTAAATGTAACAAAATCCTAAGAACAGCTAGCCAACTACAATATAAGCTAGAAGCCTAGCGCTGAGCTAGCTAATGTTAGCACTTAGCAATTAGCATGCAACAGTTAGATACAAATTTCATAAAAAGTCAACTTAGAAAATATCATTAGTGTTGTTTGTATATAAATACATTTATAACAGAAATTTAAAATAATCTGAGACGCCATCTTGTTCTCATTCATTTACAAAGTTAGCCAGTTTAGTTTAGCTACACTCTTATGAATGAGAATCTCACTTGTTTTTCACTCGGTCAAAACCCTTATTATACATAAAAAAATACTAGAAAACTCATCACAGGTTAGATAAACAATGGATACATGGAGAGTTGGCTTCTTTTCACAGGGGTGCTTCTCTTCCAACACACGAGTTTGAGAGGTACGTGCCTGTGGCATTTGAGAATTTAATTTACTTTACGTGCACGGTCCGGATATTTCCAGAAACGTATTAATGCATAATTGGGAATTGACTATAACACAATTACCATATCACGGATGCGCGGAAGTCTACAGGAGTCCACAATCAAATTGGGAAATTCCCACCCACGACCGGGCACCTTTAAATTTCACGGGAATATAGCAGATCCGATTTCACCCAGAAATGTTGCTTTTCATGCAGTGCTGCACATTTCATTGCAATCTCATATTGTAGCAGTGGGCTGGTGGGCTAGCTATATATGAGCGCAAAGCACACTGGGAGGGACACTGGGACAGCCGGTTTTGGTGTCATTTCACAGGTACCTCCTCATGCATTGGCCACTCAATGTTTTTCATAGTCCTATCGACATTTCATATGACTTAGGCAACATATTGTATAGCCAATTTATTTCTGGATTGAATATGAAGGTAATTTATAGCTTTTTGTGATAGATAGCCAAAAACATATGATATTATACTCTGATTAATACAACTTCATATTCTTTTCAGTTTTAATTTCCAAGGCAATTGGGTGTTGGATCATATTTATTTTCAACTGGAGGGACAGATCCAGTTGTAATGGCAGGTAGGTTATAACTGATTTTAATTATCTTATACAAGGATATCATCATAGTAGAGATTTTGTTAGTCTGACTTCTGTGTGTATTGAATTATGACTCTCTTTTTTTAAAAGGTATAGTTATAAGCATGTTATTATCATATAATTGTAGTATGACTGCACATTGCTTAACATTCATATTTTATTAATCAAGTACAAATGTTGTCTTGATCAGGTTCAATAACCTGTACTTCAACCCAAAATAATATATTGTTTTCATTCAAGATCTGACTATTAAAAGGGAATCACCAGCAACATCAACGTGATAGCTTTGTCCTTTTTTTTTTTTTTTCGCAGAAAACAATTTCCCTCCCCTGCCTCGCTTCATCCCTCTGAGGCCATGTTTCTATCAGGATTTTAACGAGATCCCAGATGTACACCGTTCCATGTGCAAGAAGCTGTACTACCTATGGATCTGTGAGTGTGGCTGATCTCAAATGGCACCTTTTTATTGTTTTTGTCGTGCACTACTTTTAACCAGGGCACATAGGGTTTCTGGTACAAACTAAGGGTTTCTGGTCCAAACTAAGGGTTTCTGGTCCAAACTAAGGGTTTCTGGTCCAAACTAAGGGTTTCTGGTCCAAACTAAGGGTTTCTGGTCCAAACTAAGGGTTTCTGGTCCAAGCTAAGGGTTTCTGGTCCAAGCTAAGGGTTTCTGGTCCAAGCTAAGGGTTTCTGGTCCAAACTAAGTAGTGTACATATATAGGGAACAGGGTGACATTTGGAAGACACCCTGTGATTAGAGACTGAGGCATCTGGACTGGTTTCCCAGACATAGATATAGCAAAGCTAGTTCTTATATGGCATTTTCCGTTGAGAATGCTTTTAGGTCCGGTCCTGAACTTGGCTAAATTTGGGTGTGTGGGTAAACCAGCTTCAAATGTTAAAAGGTACTCTTTATATTTCAAATGCCATCATGTATCACAGCTAATATTCTTCAAAGAGATGCTGGCACCACTGGCTCACTCTTAACAAACCCATTTACATACTGTATTTAATATTTAGATCACTAAAGTGGACGACATACCGGTAAACTGTTAAGGGCCTCATCTGCTACTGTTTGGCCTTCCTTTTAACATCACCTGTGTGTGTTTTTTACCCAAAATAATATGAGGAAACACGGGTATACAGTAGCAGGAAGGCTGGTATAGCTGATTTGTGACATATCCAATAATTATGTTTGGTCTTTTTTTCATCGCAATCATCTTCCACTAGTTTAAAGCCTCCCATCTCTATACCATTAACCTGACAACAATAACTGAACATGAAGCTGATAGTTAAATCGTAAGCTTTTATATAGGGATGATTTGTATACCTTTTTTCATTTGTAATTTTCATTTCATTATCACTCAGGCCGGGGGGAATATAAAAGTAAGTTTAAATACAGAAATAGGTCATGATTAGTTTGTGCCTCTTAGCCTACTAGTCAGTGTACTGTGTGTTGAATGGATAGCTGATTGCTTTAGTTTTTAGAAAGTCCCAAATGATGCCCTCTAGTGTTGTTATTTTTATTTATTGACTTGCCTCGTTAAAAAAATATATACAAAAAAAAGAAGCAGACCATAACTTGGTCATAGAGATCTTTCCTTTTATATCTCAGATTCTAAACCATAAAGCTACCGTTACTGGCTCTGTAGACTCCCATACATAAAGCTACTGTCTCTGTATACTCCCATACATAAAGCTACTGTCTCTGTAGACTCACATACATAAAGCTACCGTTACTGGCTCTGTAGACTCTCATACATAAAGCTACCGTTACTGTCTCTGTAGACTCCCATACATAAAGCTACCGTTACTGGCTCTGTAGACTCCCATACATAAAGCTACTGTCTCTGTAGACTCCCATACATAAAGCTACCGTTACTGTCTCTGTAGACTCTCATACATAAAGCTACCGTTACTGTCTCTGTAGACTCCCATACATAAAGCTACCGTTACTGGCTCTGTAGACTCCTATACATAATGCTACCGTTACCGTCTCTGTAGACTCTCATACATAAAGCTACCGTTACTGGCTCTGTAGACTCCCATACATAAAGCTACCGTTACTGGCTCTGTAGACTCCCATACATAATGCTAACGTTACCGTCTCTGTAGACTCTCATACATAAAGCTACCGTTACTGGCTCTGTAGACTCCCATACATAAAGCTACCGTTACTGGCTCTGTAGACTCCCATACATAATGCTACCGTTACTGTCTCTGTAGACTCCCATACATAAAGCTACCGTTACAGGCTCTGTAGACTCCCATGCATAAAGCTACTGTCTCTGTAGACTCCTATACATAAAGCTACCGTCTCTGTAGACCCTCATACATAAAGCTACTGACTCTGTAGACCCTCATACATAAAGCTACTGACTCTGTAGACTCCCATACATAAAGCTACCTTTTACTGTCTCTGCAGACTCCTATACAAATCTGAAGTAACCAATTAAACTTTACTTTGCTAGATTAATCATCCAATAACAGACCGTGTTGTTCCTTTTTTCCATTTCCATTGCATGCCCTAATGAACATGACCAATGCTGCAGCAGTTCAAATAATGCAACGTCGACCATTAATATAGTTATTTAACCCCCCCCCCCGGTTATTGTTACAGTTAACAGTGCCACCTTGGCGGTCAATCTGATTGGCTGCCTGGCGTGGATGTGCGGCGGGGGTGGAGCCACTAACTTTGGCATGGCCATTCTGTGGCTCATCCTGTTCACCCCCTGTTCCTACGTGTGCTGGTTCAGACCCATCTACAAGGCCTTCAAGTAAGTACATCCTTCTTTCTGACACCTGGGGTGCGTTCATTTCGGTTCAACATTTTGCCAAAGTTTGGTCGTTCAGTAACAGTACCGATTCCATTGAAATAAATGTTGAACACCGTTCTGTCTTACTCAACGCACGCACCCTTATGTTACGTTATACTGTCATGGATGAGGCGGAGAGAAGTGATTAAAGTTAACGTACGGTACGTACGTACGTTAACTTTAATCACTTCTCTCCGCCTCATCCATGACAGTGATGGGGCAACAACGTAGCTCATACATCTGGAGTCCACTTCTGACACCGTGTGTTAAGTTCTCATGAGGCAGAGAGGACGTCAGTCAAGTTACAGTAGACCATTTCCACAGTATTTTAAATCCTGGATTTCTGACTAGATTTACATCTCTTCTCCCCCCTTTTTAGGACTGACAGCTCGTTCAACTTCATGGCGTTCTTCTTCGTGTTCATGGCCCAGGTGGTGATCAGCATCATTCAGTGTATAGGCATCCCAGGCTGGGGCGTCTGGTAAGGATGGAGCCTGGTTCAGTCTGATGAAGGCCATTGACATAGGGCTGGGCGATATTGCCTAAATATCATATCATATATGGTTTTTAGTTTTTTTTTATTGACGATATTTAATGTTTTTGATTAATAAAAATTCAAAATTTGCTTTATTAGTGCGTGATCCTACGGTGGCAACACATATTCTAAATTATTTCAATGGGTCTTTCTCCATTCTGATTAGTTTATACAGTTCAATTCAACTTCAACCTAATATAATTTCCTGCATTTCCATCAAATTTAGCCTTTCCTGCACTCATTTGAGATAATTTCCACACTGCCATGATATGGACAAAATAACTAGGCCTTATATTTAACCAAATGTTGAAATTGCGATTTAGATCAAAACACTTGGGTGAACTTTTGGAATGTTTATTATAATTCTATAGTTAGAATATAAATAATAGTGGGTACTTTGAATACAGTGGGTGGTTGACATGACAACGAAGGAAAATGCCATGGACGTGTTATTGTGATAGGTTAGGAACCAAAGTGATGTTCAGTGTTTCCTAGGGGACCCTATAATCTTTGGCTACATTAAATCTTTATTCATATAGCCAACATATTCATGCTTTGCCTATTTCTCATTGATTTAGAAGATACTGTTGCACAAACAAAATGCTGATTTAGGCCTCCACCAGCACTGGTATCAGGCTGTATTAGCTAGCTACGTTTGCGCTGACTCTGTACTTTTATAGCCAGCTAACTAGCGATTAGCATTAGTGGCTAACACGATTTAGCTTACCTTGCTAAGAAAATAAAAACTAGCTATTTGCAGATGTAAGAAACACAAACTAATATTGTAATTATAGAACGCTTGTGGATTTATATTCAGATCAAATTGGTAACAACATTGATATAGTGTGTGCTGCATTGACCATGCAGACTGAACAAAAGTGTCTCGTGGTCAAGTAACAACAAATGCGCTCCTTGAGTGACAGGGGGCGGGACTAGATCTGTTGAAGCGGCGTGGAGAGAGAGAGAGTAGAGAGGGATGACTCGAAGTAACGGAGTAAACTTTAACAATGGACGTTACACACTGCGTATCACATTTAACAAACCAAACATTCAAATACCGCCATAGAAGTTAAAGTAAAACCCAAACCGGTCCATGCATCAATACCGGTGTATGTAGTAAAATACAGTATACCGCCTAGCCCTACACTGATGGCCAAAACGTCAGTTTAAAAAAAACTAAAACAGAAACGTTTTAAATTGTTGGCGAAAGTCGTGCCTATTGGCTGTAAAAGGAATGGCCTCTAAGTCTGGTCCCTCTTAAGGTTTCTTCCTTCTAGGGAGCTTTTCCTTGCCAATGTCGGTGCTCTTTAATGGGGTCTTGGCCGGGTTAACCATTTTGTGACAACAGTTGATGTAAAAAGGGCTAAACTATTTTATTGATTGACCTGATTGTCGGCCATTGGCCTACTGTTTAATTGTATTGTTACCATTAGGGAACCCTGCCGTAGAACAGTCCTCCACTTCTTTCTTCTTCTCCTTCCTTCCTCTAGTGGCTGGCTGGCTACCATCACCTTCTTTAGCACCAATATAGGCTCTGCTGTTGTCATGCTGATCCCCACCATCATGTTCACTGCCATGGCTGTCCTCTCCTTCACCGGGCTCACCAAGGTACAATATACACTTTACACTTCAGCACTAGCGATCACTTTTCTCACTCTGACTACAGTATAATGCAACTCTAGTAACTATGTGAAATGTGTGGTTCATGTTACTGTATGTCAGGGGTCCCCAACTGGCAGGATTGCGGGACAAATTTTGCCTGCGGGTGATTTAATTGGTCCCCCAAGTTTTTGTTTTTTGTCGTTGGACATAAGACTAAAAAACACCAGCAAATCTTTTCCAAGTGATTTAAAATGTAGGAAATCTGTAACAAATGATTCCCACAAATAATAGAGATATACAGTATTTGATTGTATACATATCTAAGTAATGATTATGTTTTAGTCAAATATTATATCTGTTTGGGCTTCTTGTGGTCAATTTGCAGTCTACTAATTATTTGCAATTATGTTCCGGGCCCTCTGACCATTTTTTCTAGAAAAAAAAACTGTGACCTGCGGAGGACAACTACCTGATGGGTTGCTATAGTAACAGGAGATCAGATCTTATTTAGAGCAAAGACAGTATTTATTTATTGCGACTTTAGTTTGACTTGGCTGTAATATGACTCACAAAATCTCAAGGACTGGCGGTTATTTTTTTTTTATCCCTTTTGCTAACTCGGGGCACATTTAACCCCTCATTGATGTTTGAACACTGAAATGTTAGTTAATGCCCCAGTTTAAAAAATAAATAAAAAATATCTCTGACTCGTGCAGGTCCACAACAGAGTTGACGGGGACGTTGGATAATTTTTTGTTTTGGCCTGGTCTGACTTTTTACCTTTTGTTTGACAAGCAGTAATATGAATCTCTAACATCATCTCAATCTCTCCCTGACTCTCTCCAGGTCCACAACATGTACCGTGACACCGGGGCCAGTATTATATTCAGTCTGGTCCAAAAGTATTGGCATTTATATGGTCAAATGATATGAAAATAGGGAAGAAAATACCCTCTATCTACTGTAAAATATGGTAATAAATCTTTGATGTAATGGGGCTATTTTGCTTCCGTCCTGGTGCTCTTGTTAAGGTCAACGGCATCATGAACTTTACACAGTACCAGGACATTTATAAACCCTGGTTGCCTCTGCTAGAAGGTTGAAACATGGCCACAAGTGTATCTTTCAGTAAGACAATAACCCCCAAGGACACATCGAAATCCACAAAGAAATGGTTAATTGACCACAAAAATCGGAATTTTTGCAATAACCATCTCAGTTTCCAACCATGATCGAACCCCATTGAAACCGGTGGTTTGAATTAAAGAAGGCAGTCCATAAGCGCATACATAGGATATCAAGGATCTGGAAAGATTCTGTATGGAGGAATGTTCTAAAATTCCTCCCAATGTGTTCTCCAACTCATTAAAGATTTTAGAAAAAAAGCTCTGTGTCGTTATCCTACCAAGGGGAGGGTTCTGGGGTACAGGGGTGGCAATAATTGTTTTGCCCTTGTTAAAATCTATTTTTCTGAGCAATTGTATAAAATATGAGTTTCCCATTTTTATTTTTTTGCATACACAATGTAGCTCAGTATTTTAATTATTTATTTTATAGTGTTTTTTGCTTATCTTTATCAACGGTGCCAATCATTTTGGACCTGACTGTATGTCTGTATGTCTCTCACACTATTTCGTTCTTTCTCTCTCTCCACGCGCAAAACATGTACCGTTGCACTGAAGGACAGTACTCTTTCTCTCTGTCCTCCGTTTGACTTTCTCGCTCTCTCTCTCTCTCTATTCAGTTCAATTGAAAGGGCTTTATTGGCATGAAAACCGTGTTTACATTGCCAAAACAAGTGAAATAAACAAAAGTGAGAAGACAAAACATCAACAAAAAATATGTTTTTCTCTAGGAGAGGAGAAGACACAAAACATCAACAAAAAATGTTTTTCTCTAGGAGAGAAAAGACCATATTCATTCTCAAGACCTCTGTATTACTTGCAGTAATATAACTCAAGCACCATGTCTCCCTGACAACATGTACCGTGGCGCCGGGCCAGTATTCTGTACTTCTCTCTCACACACTAGCTACAGTAATATAACTTGCACACCATGTCTCCCTGACAACATGTACCGTGGCACCGGGCCAGTATTCTGTACGTCTCTCTCACACACTAGCTACAGTAATATAACTCACTCTAATACCATCTCTCTGACTCTCTCCAGGTGCACAACATGTACCGTGGCACTGGGGGCAGTATGAGTAAAGCCCAGGAGGAGTGGACCACCGGGGCCTGGAAGAACCCTCACGTCCAGCAGGCAGCGCAGCAAGCCGCTGTAGGGGTGGCGCAGGGAGCCATGCAGCAGCAACAACCCCAGTACTCACAGGCACCCACCTACAACTACGACGACCCGGGCATGTAGGGCAGGTTGGAGGAGAGTGTCAGGGTGGGAGATGGGGGGAGTGTGAGAGGGGGGGTGAGATATAGCCAGGGTGGAGGGGAGGGTGAGATAATGCCAGGGTGGAGGGGAGGGTGAGATAATGCCAGGGTGGAGGGGAGGGTGAGATATAGCCAGGGTGGAGGGGAGGGTGAGATATAGCCAGGGTGGAGGGGAGGGGGAGATATAGCCAGAGTGGAGGGGAGAGTGAGATATAGTCAGGGTGGAGGAGAGGGTGAGAGGGAGGTGAGCTATAGCCAGGGTGCCAGTCTGTTTCTCGTCAACTCCTTATGGAATCGTCAGTTGGCATGAGGGATAAAACGGAGCCACACAGGGTAGGTGAGGGACAGACCGAGATGAAAAGGGATGATCATCAAATGAGAACAAAATTCACAATTTAGGGTTCAATTCAGAATAGGATGATGTAATGTTTTGATTTTGCTCCAAAAGGTTTCCCTTAAGCATAGGAATAATATGTTTTACTGAACTCACACATCTATCCCTTAGCGTGGACCAACACTCCAACCATGCACATAGTTATTATTACACACAGTTCCACGCACGCTGAATTTCTCTGCTTCATTGTGCCAGACAGACACTTGCACTGCCCCGTAATTCTGATTCGCTTTGAATAGAAGAATATACAATACAGTCTTACTAGAGCCAATGCCATGTTTCAGAAAATATGATGGGTTATTGCTTTTGGAAGGATGTTGTATTTTATGGAAGGAGCTTAGCAGGAACTAGTAGGATTGTGATGTCTTTGTCTTTGAGAAACAGTTTATACTTGTTGTTTTTTTTTTTGCAGTGCTGTATCATTATAAAGTATAAACGTGGACACGACAACAACAACAACAACAACAAATGCAGGAAAATCTTATTTGAAGCGTATTTAAAAAAAGGATTAGAGAAATTTTGTCCATGTTGAATTTTTATCTAGATTCTCAGGAAAGGTGTGATATCCATCTACCTTGTTTTAGACATAGAAATGGATAGAAATACAATAGAAGTCTATTTCTAGTCTGTGTGTTTAGTTGCTGGATAGCTAATGGCTACATGTCAGTGTTTGGCTAGCATTGCCTAGAGTGAAAATACCAGACGGCTGTTGGCTTCTTCATCTCCAGTCACAAGTCATAACAAAGTCATGTTAGAAGTGTCTACTAGTTCCTTACCATTTTACGTTTCAAGTTACGAGGAGTGTTTTTTTTTTTTTTGAACAGTCATTATGTTATTGATTATCAGTGAAACAAAGAATAGGTGTTTAATAATAAAAAAGTAATTTAAAACACACACGTACAGTGTTCGCATAGGATGGAACATTCCAAGTATGGCAACTGTAACCCAGTTAAGAATTAAGTTGTAAATGTAGTCTTCGTTCCCCATTTGAAGATATTGTATTTGCTGTTAGTAGATGTTTATGAACGTTTATTCCCATTGGTCAATCCTCTCACTAATCCTGAAAGTGAACCCTGTGAAGCGAATGCAACAACAACAACAACAAAAATTACCATATTACCCAGGGGGCAAAGCTGGTTGTAAATGGTGTCATTGGTGACGTCATAAAAATCAGTATTGCTCTGGGTAATGGTGGATTTTTATCCTTGACGAGTGCAAAGGCTACTGCAAAATGTTGTCAACGTTAGTACATGAGTGTGGTTATGACTAGGGGGGGTACAACTGCGACCCGGAAGTGACTTTTCGTTGCAGGTTAGGAGAGCATTTTAGCTAAAACCCCTAACCCTTTTCCTAACCATAACCCAAGTATCCTAACCTGCTGTGTAAATGAACCTAACCTGCTACGAAAAAGTAACTTCCGGGTCGTTAGATGTACTTCCTCTCTAGTCAGAACCCATGAGTGTAGATGTGAAAATGGTATATGAAAATATAATATTGTTAACACAAATATCTAATTTTAATGAACTGAAACTGGAAGAAAATAACTATCTAGCCTTTGTCTTTGGTCTTCAAAATAACTCTTAAATGAAGAATTCTTTAATGAATAGATAGATATTACAAAAATGTGTATACAGTATTAGACTTGAAACAAATGTGAATGTGTACATGAACGACAGTTATTGCAAAATCCTGTGAATTGTCTTGTCTGATTGTGTGGTGATATTCAATATGATTTTATTTTTACATTTTTCTCAATTTTTTGGGGGGGTTGGGGGCGGGGTTTGTACAGACCTGCCTTTCCCCTGTATATTTTCTACGATGTGTGTGAATGCAGCTCAGTTCTTTGTCCTTCTAGTTGTTGGTATTATATGTTTGTAAAGGCTTCTGTGTTTTATTTGAGGCACACTAAACCTGGAATTTCAACCTCAATGGTTGCGGTATTCACATGCACTGGAGCAAACGTAAACGTGAATTTACAGATCAACTTGTAATCATAAAATGATGAACATCAGTGGAGCCCATGTATGTTTGTAAATTGATATTTAGGTGCCACCCAGATGATAGATTGTGTTGTAATGAATTAATATTGCACCAGAAAAATCACATAGTATAACCTATCAAGTAGACTATAATCTCTTTAGCCTGGCATCTGAACGGATGTCATTACGTTTCCCCAGTGTTAGTGGTGAGTGTCTGGTTTAACCAGGCTACAATCCTCAACCATGTCCATCTGTAGTAACATGGTGGACAGAAGCCTTGGTTCTTTACTGTGTATTCTAGTACGCAACAACAGAACAAAACAACGTTTCTGTGTGTAGTAAGTCAATAGGTGTGGTTTTGGTGAATTCGTGAGTCAAGATCAGACCTGTGTGTCGTGTTGTGTACAAAGTCACATAACGGTATGTGTGGTAATTGATGTTAAATACAAATGTGTCCAAGCTTACCTTTTACAATGCTCTGTAGATTTATCTCTCAAATGGCACCTATTCCCTATGTAGTGCACTACTTATAACCAAAGCCCATTCCTGATAGTGGACTACTTCTCAGTGCACTATATAGGGTGCCATTTCAAATGCAGACCTGGTCTGAAGTAAGGCACTATATAGACAATAGGGTTCCATTTCAGGGACACATCCTGTGACCAGAACTGCAGTCCTTTTGACAGTCTGCTATATTCAATCTTCCATATTGTTGTTGGGTCATGTGTGTTGTTCCACAGCTTCTGAAAGCCATTTCTCATTGACCATGATCCTTTCTGTGTGTGTTTTAATATGTACCCTGTACTATAATAACAGAAGTATAGATATCAATGACTTGAAATGAAGGTAAAAAATAACATTGCCATGGATAAATAAAACACAGGTATACAGTGCATTTGTGTGGATTACAAAATAAAAAAAATCTCATATACTCACAATAGCCTGTAATGACAAAGCAAAAAAACACAGGTTATTAGGAATGTTTGCATATTTATTAAAATGAACTGAAATATCACATTTCCATAATTATTCACCCTTTTACTCTCTACTTTGTTGAAGTACCTTTGTCAGCGATTACAGCGTCAAGTCTTCTTGGGTATGATGCTACAAGCTTGGCACACCTGTATTTGGGGAGTTTCTCCCATTCTTCTCTGCAGATCCTCTCAAGCTCTGTCAGGTTGTATGGGGAGCGTTGCTGCACAGCTATTTTCAGGTCTCTCCTGAGATGTTAGATCGGGTTCAAGCCAGGGCTCTGACTGGGCCACTCGACATTCAGAGACTTGTCCCGAAGCCACTCCTGATTTGCCTTGTCTGTGTGCTTAGGGTCGTTGTCTCCCAGTCCCTGCTGCTGAAAAACATCCCCACAGCATGATGCTGCCACCACCATGCTTCACCGTAGGGATGGTGCCAGGTTTCCTACAGATGTGACGCTTGGCATTCAGGCCAAAGAGTTCAATCTTGGTTTCATAAGACCAGAGAATATTGTTTCTCATGGTCTGAGGGTCCTTTTGGCAAACTCCAAGAGGGCTGGCATGTGCCTTTTACTGAGGAGTGACTTTCGTCTGTCCACTCTACCATAAAGGCCTGATTGGTGGAGTGCTGCAGAGATGCTCGTCTTTCTGGAAGGTTCTATCTCCACAGAAGAACTCTGGAGCTCTGTCAGAGTGACCATCGGGTTCTTGGTCACTTCCCTGACCAAGGCCCTTTTCCCCCGATTGCTGAGTTTGGCCAGGCGGCCAGCTCTAGCAAGAGTCTTGGTGGTTACAAACTTCTTCCATTTATGAATGATGGAGGCCATTGTGTTCTTGGGGACCTTCAATGCTGCAGAAATGTTTTGGTATCCTTCCCCAGATCTGTGCCTTGACATAATTCTATCTTAGAGCTCTACGGCCAATTCCTTTCACCTCATGGTTTTTTGTTTTGCTCTGATGCACTGTCAACTGTGGGACCTTTATATAGACAGGTGTGTGCTTTTCCAAATCATGTCCAATCAATTGAATTTACCGCAGGTGGACTCCAATCAAGTTGTAGAAACATCTCAATGATGATCAATGGAAACAGGATGCACCTGAGCTCAATTTCGAGTCTCATAGCAAAGTGTCTGAATTCTTATGTGAATGTATTTCAGCTTGCTTTTACATATACACATTTGCAAACATTGAAATAAATAAAAACTTTTCACTTTGTCATTATGGGGAATTGTGTGTAGATTGAGGATTTTTATTCATTTAATCAATTTTTAGAATAAGGCTGTAACTTAACAAAATGTGGAAAAAGTCAAGGGGTCTGAATACTTTCCAGAGGCACTGTATACAGTCTATATGTACATGCTATGAACAGATGGATAGTAATGTTATATGATCGTTCAGGAAACTGTGTCTCCGTGATAAGTAATGAGTTTTAGGGATTTTTTTGTTGTGTGTTTTATATATTATTATTTTATCTTTCACTGATGGATAAACAGTTTTTGTTGCATCTTGTGTCTGAGTGGGTTTTTTAAAATATATATTCCCCATTTTCAGAATATTCCCCATGTTCTGAATATTCAGCATTTTTTACTTTTCTGACTGGTGGATTAATATATTGAGTGTATCGGTCATAGCTACTTTCTTGTGTGCTAACCGTATTTGCATTTCAGTCAAGACTTTATATTATACCTATTAGAGCTACCAACCGTTGATGTAGACTTCATGAGACAATTCCGAGACATTCCGTCACAGACGGAAATTCAGAGTATCAAGGAGTGAGTGGGAAATTCCGGGAAAAGTTATACAGACCTGTATTTAAACTACATGTGACTCTGAGTCCTAGTTGGTCTCAAGGATGTCTGATAAACACAGTTCATTTTCTTTTCTCGGGTGAATGAGCTTTTGAGTTGAACCTTAAGCTCTGACAGGAATACTTGTCAAATTAAGTTAAAGGTAGTGGTGTCGCGGAGGAATCTCTTAAATTGTTCATTAGCTGTTATTTGAAGAACGTCCAACTGTTTATTACATTTGAGTCATTTAGCAAACACTGTTACCCATAGTGACTTACAGGAGCAATTAGGGTTCAGTGCCTTGCTCAAAGGCGAGAGAGAGTGAGATTGCAATGGCATTGGCTGTCCTGCCTTGAACTTATTGAACCTTTTTCTCCTGAGGGCGTGGGCAGTTATGTCAATGATTAGATAACAGAGAGAGAGAGAGAGGCACGCAGTCTCCAATGATTACTTACACCTTGGCTTATTATACTGAACAGAAATATAAATGCAGCATGTCAAGTGTTTCATGAGCTGAAATAAAAGATCCCAGAATTTGTCTATAAACACAAAAAGCTTGTTTTCTCTCAAATGTTGTGCACATTTTGTTTACATCCCTGTTAGTGAACATTTCTTCTTTGCCAAGATATGCCACACCTGTCAGGTGGATGGATTATCAAGAAGCTGATGATTAAACAGCATGATCATTACACAGGGGCACCTGATACTGAGATAATGAAAGGACACTCTAAAATATGCAGTTTTGTCACACAACACAATATCACAGACGTCTCAAGTTTTGAGGGAACGTGCAATCTGCATGCTGAATGCAGGAATGTCCACCAGAGCTGTTACCAGAATTTTTTTTTTACCATAAGCCGCCTCCAACATCAATTTAGATAATTTGTCAGTACGTCTAACAGGCCTCACAACTGCAGACCATATGTAACCACGCCAACCCAGGACCTCCACATCCGGCTTCTTCACCTGCGGGATCGTCTGAGACCAACCATCCGGACAGCTGATGAAACTGAGGAGTATTTCTGTCTGTAATAAAGCCCTTTTGTGGGGGAAAACTAATTCTGATTGGCTGGACCTGGCTCCCCAGTGTGTGGGCATGCCCTTCCAGGCCCACCCTTGGTGGCTCTCCTACCCAGTCATGTAAAATCCATAGATTAGGGCCTAATTAATTATTTCAATGGACTGATTTCCTTATATGAACTGTAACTCAGTAAAAAAAAAAAAATGAAATTGTTGCATGTTGCGTTTATATTTTTGTTCCATGTATAGGAAGAATAAATGGGTTTACTAACATCTGTTGACAAGACTGAAAAACTGCATTGATTGACGACAGCTTTCTCTTGATATAGGACTGTTCATTATAGAGTGGAATATCAGATAAAATGACTGACACCTAATGATATTTCAGCTCTAAGGTTATTTATTATGATTTTTTTTTATTTTATTATCCTGGTTTTCGATTTCGATAATGTTTTTTAGTCATTAAATGCACTATGCATTATGTGGGTTAAAGGCTGTAACAATACAGAATAAAACAAGCAATACAAGTCCCATGATGGTAGTGACTGACCATTCCTCCTATTCACTTAATTTTAATAAAATTTTTAAGTTGTAAATATTACATTTGTTTTAGGCTTATTCGATAAATATTATTTAATTCCAAGTCATCATCACATGACAAAATCTATATTTTAGTAGTTCTTCAAGGTAAATAAGGCACACTTTTATGAATGCTGAATACCACTATCTTAGGTCATGTATTTTCAGGTAGAGACCCTCTTGATTGTATGTTCTTCAGTCTCTTCTCTCTGTCTCAGACTGGACAAGTAGGCACGCAATGGATTATGGTCATTGTAGTTAATTACCATGTTTTCTGATGCTGAACTTTGTCAAATATTGGCCTGTTAGAAACTACAAATCCCTACTACATCGCACAGTTTGGGCTTGATCGAACAAAATGCAATTCAAATCAATGAAAGGACCTTGGTCAATTAGTTGTTTAAAAACAAAAAAATAACCGGCAAGTCAGTTAATCACTCAACCCAAATTCTCACTAGTTGAGGGGGTGTGAAGAGACCTGCCTTATACCTACCTACCTATTCATTTGTTCATTAAGGTCGGTTGCTATGATTGTCAAATCCACCACACTAGTGACAGAACATGTTGAGAGACTGGTTGGGAGGAAATTGTTTAATTGAATATAAGGAGGGTGTGCCCAAATCAAATGTTATTGGTCGTATACACATGTTTAGCAGATGTTATTGCAGGTGTAGCTAAATGCTTGTGCCATTCGGAGGGTTGTTCTTAGGGGGAAGGTGTTCTTAATGTTTTGTACACTCAGTGTTCAGTAGGTCTACACTGACCCGTTTAGAATGGATGCAAAGTGTTGACTTGCATGCTTGTTCATAGCATAGAATTAATTATAATTTGTTCTATTGCTATGTTTCAGGTGTTTGGAAGACAAAGGTTAAATAAAGAGAAATATAGAAATTAACATTTTTTTATTGTTCATTAAAATAATGACAACAATTCTCCATCATGAGAATTACTGTAGGCCTATAATAATAATGCTACACTGAACAAAAATATAGATGCAACATGCAACAATTTCAAAGATTTTACTGAGTTACAGATCATATAAGGAAATCAGTCAATTTAAATATATAAATTAGGTCCTAATCTATTGATTTCACATGACTGGGAATACAGATACCTTTAAAAAAAATATATATATGGGTGTGGATCAGAAAACCAGTCAGTATCTGGTGTGACCACCATTTGCCTCATGCAGCGCGGCACATTTCCTTCGCATAGAGTTGATCAGGCTGTTGATTGTGGCCTGTGTATGCAGGCCATGGAACGAGTTGGACCTTTTCTGCTTCCAGGAATTGTTTACAGATTTTTGTGATATGAGGCCGTGCATTATCATGCTGAAACATGAGGTGATGGCAGAGGATGAACGGCACGACAATGGGACTCAAGATCTCGTCACAGTATCTCTGTGCATTCAAATTGCCATCAATAAAATGCAATTGTGTTCGTTGTCCGTAGATTATGCCTGCCTATACTACAACCCCACCGCCACCATGGGACACTCTGTTCACAACGTTGACATCAGCAAACCGCTCACCCACATGACTCCCTACACGCTGTCTGCCATCTGCCGGGTACAGTAGAAACCTGGATTCATCCGTGAGGAGCACACTTCTCTAGCGTGCCAGTGGTCATCAAAGGTGTGCATTTACCCATTAAAGTCGGTTACGACTCCAAACTGCAGTCAAGTCAAGATCCTGGTGAGGACGATGAGCCCGCAGTTGAACTTCCCTGAGACAGTTTCTGAAAGGTTGTGCAAACCCAGTTTCATCAGCTGTCCGGGTGGTTGGCCTCAGACTATCCCGCCTGTTGTGGCGGTTCTGGGGTGGCGTGGTTACACGTGGTTGTGAGTCCGCTTGGAGGTATTGCCAAATTCTCTAAAACAACGCTGGAGGCGGCTTATGGTAGAGAAATGAACATTAAATTATCTGGCAACAGGTCTGGTGGACATTCCTGCATTCAGCATGCCAATTGCACGCTCCCGCAAAACTTGAGACATCTGTGGCATAGTATTTCGTGACAAAACTGCACATTTTAAAGTGGCCTTTTATTGTCCCCAGCGCAAGGTGCATCTGTGTACGGATCATGCTGTTTAATCAGCTTCTTGATATGCCACACCTGTCAGGTGATTTGATTATTTTTGCAAAGGAGAAATGCCCACTAACAGGGATGTAAACACATTTGTGAACACATCTCTGGGATGTGAAACCAACGCATTACATGTTGAATGTATATTTTTTGTTCAGTGTACATAGGTAGCCTATATTTCAGATTCCATCTAGGTTCTACCTTGCTGAATAATCACAATAGCGGCCAGTATGATGACAATACCTAGCAGAGGAATTTGGTTTATCTGACAGGACTGTGAGCCTCATGCCCTTTCAGGATGGTGCTGAGATCCCATCTCAATAAGAGTGCCCTGCACTGGCTCAGCATTGTGCAAAAAAAAAAAAAAAACATTTTACATTTTTTTTATATATATATATTTTTTTACAGAATTTGATCTCAATCCATATTAATCATACATATATATCTACTTCACCTGTTATGTATTCAGAAACATTGGACTATATGATATTCCTGCCAAGCACCGACTACGCGGTCTCAATACACCCCAACTTCCCCTCCCCTCCCCCGCGGACTGCCTGGTTTGAGATGTGAGTGGAAGATGTCGGTTTCGGGTCTGAAGGCCGAATTGAAGTTTTTGGAGTCAATTTTTGACCCAAACCACGAACGTTTCAGAATTATCGATTGGAAGCCCGATGAGCTTAGTTGTCAGTTTAATGTAACCGGTGAAAAACTGTTGATAATACATTGCAACATCACGGTAAGAACGAAACTAGCGTAGCTAACGTAGCTAGTACAGACACACACACACAGGGCGATAAACATGACGAATTTGGATAGCTATGCTTTGTTTTGTTTTTTTGTTGTTGTTGGAGATCATTAGCTAACCACATAATATATAAATGTGCTAAGACTTTTCAGTTAGTTTATACTCCTAATAAAAAAAATGTTTTTAAAAAAGGGGGTCATATGTCCAGGTATAGTTAGCTATGCTAGCTAACTCGTTAGAAAACAAGAAATAAGATCCTATTTGTAAACGTTACCCCTTTTTTGGGGGGTTGTTATTAAGCTAATGTTAGCTAGTAGGCTAATGCGTCTTTAAATTATTTATTTTTTAAACTCACAATGCCTTTTTGCCACAAGGCCAATCTATAAAAATATATCTTGATATTTGTACCTTTTTTAAATTTTATTTGTATTTATACAATAACTTGTCAAAAGGTAACGTGACCTGCGAACACAATTGCTGACTAATGGAGATAATGAATAGTCCTGGGTAAAATAATTAATAAGGGTTGTTCTCATTAGCTAGCTAACTAAAAACCAGGACATAACGTTATAAGTCAGCGCTACTATAGGTAGGTAGGTTGCATATTTATCGATGCTTCTTTCTATATGTAAAATATAATTCCTTTATACTGAAGTAGCTCCACCTACTATCTACAGTTCAATGCTGTTCCATTAGAGCTTTACCAAGTAATGATGTGATCAATTGATCATCCCCTCCCCTCCCAGGAGTCATACCCCTCTACACCCCCAATCTGGTTTGTTGACTCTGATGATCCAAGTCTGACAGAGGTGTTGGAGCGCTTGGAAGATGTCAGAAAAGGAACATCTTTGGTAAGTCTCTTGCCTGTGTGTGTGTGTGTAGATTGTGTAGTTTTCTACCTTCATCTTCAATACTATGTGTTGTAGGATGTCGCTACCGGCTCTCACAGAAGGCATAGGCCCTAATATCACCTACAAAATTGTTTGATTGTATATATGCCTTTTACCCGAACTGAATTAGTCAATACGTGCGTACATTTTTACGAATGGTTGACCCCAGCGGGAATTGAACCCACTACCCTTGCAGTTGTTAGTGGCATTTAAAAAAAATAAAGTTAACCTTTATTTATCTAGGCAATTCAGTTAAGAACAAATTCTTATTTAATACCCCGGCCAAACCCGGACGACGCTGGGCCAATTGTTCGCCGCCCTATGGGACTCCCAATCACGTTGGGGTTGTGATACAGCCTGGAATCGAACCAGGGTCTGTAGTGACGCCGCTAGCACTGAGATGCAGTGCCTTAGATTGCTGCGCCACACAAATATCATACCATCAAGACATGCTAACCTCTCGCCATTACGATAGTATTGGAGGTTAGTGTTTTGGGCCTCTGTTAGATATTTTATGCCTCTGTAACTTTCTCACTCACAATTATTCACAATTCAACCGGGATTATCCGTAATCATTGTAGCGTCCACATTAATGTAGAAGTTTTTTTAGAAACATGATATTCTTATTTACAATAAAAGTAACTCTAAAATTGCACAATACACGGTTCACCCGATATGGATGAAAATACCCTCAAATTAAAGCAAACAGATTGCACTTTAACCTCCATAGTCATTGTATAATTTCAAATCCGAAATCCTGGAGTACAGAGATAAAACAACACAAACATGTACTGTCCCAATGCTTTTCTCTTTTCCTCATTTCTTTGTTATTCCTGGGAATACTTGGTCAACAGATTTCCTACATGAAACTCCTTTTTTTTTGACTGAATTCCTTGTGTTTTTAGTCGCGCGACGACCCCGGCTCCAAAGAGATACTGTTGAATGACAGTTGACCTGTTGTGTGTTTTGTTTCCCCAGCTCCTGCAGCAGCTGAAGCGTCTCATCTGTGACCTGTGTCGACTGTACAACCTGCCCCAGCACCCAGATGTTGAGATGCTAGATCAGCCCCTCCCTGCTGGGCCCATCAACCCAGAGCGCAAGGTAGGGCTCATTCTAGGATGAAATTCTATTTATTTGGTAGGCCTGACAACCCCATATAAATAGAATCTGGAACTGGTGGACTCTGATTTGAATCACGTTTGTAGGCTGACCCCCCCACACAGTTTGAAGTCAACAAATATTCAGTTGGTTTGAATCACATTTTAAGTGGAAATAATTTTAGCCTCAAATGATGTTTCAGACTAATCTAAATATTGTGACTCAAGGATGGGGACAGCCCTATCGCAAGGCAATAATCGTATTCTGGGCCTGAGTAACATTCCATACCAAAATTGATAGTCAGAAGTCTTTAAACTCACAATCCATTTTTTTGTCTTTCCTTTCCCGCTCTCTTTATAGCATGGACCAGCAGATGAAGTGACATCCGAGGAGGAAGAGGAGGAAGAAATGGGCGAGGTGTGTGTGTACCGGTTTTTGTGTGTGTGCATGTTTACCTACCTGTGTTCAACAAACATTACATATAGATATAATATCCACATTCATCTTACACGTATTGTGCGTGTGCTGTATATAACGTATCTTGTATGTATGTATACTATATAAAACCTCTCTTGTGTGCAGACCTTAAATTTAAGGGCGTCCTGTCATCCCTGGGATGATGGAAAAATATGTCGGGGACAGTTCTGGGACGATAGATCCTAAATTCATACAACCACTGAACATAATTACAACGTTATAACCAGTAATAAGGCGGATGCAATTGATCTGAACGTTTAGTTTAAAATGTTGATAAACAATATATTCACACGGCAGTAGGCTACGTGCAGATGTACCGTTCTAAAACCCCACTGCACATCCAAGCGCTTTCTTGTGACGGAAATGAAAGATTGACATTTAAAATGAGGGGAGATCTAAAGATGCAACAACTAGCATGGATTGCTAATATAACTAGGATTATCATCAACTAGCATGGATTGCTAATATAACTAGGATTATCATCAACTAGCATGGATTGCTAATATAACTAGGATTATCGTCAACTAGCATGGGATGCTAATATGACTAGGATTATCGTCAACTAGCATGGGATGCTAATATGACTAGGATTATCGTCAACTAGCATGGGATGCTAATATGACTAGGATTATCGTCAACTAGCATGGATTGCTAATATAACTAGGATTATCATCAACTAGCATGGATTGCTAATATAACTAGGATTATCATCAACTAGCATGGATTGCTAATATAACTAGGATTATCATCAACTAGCATGGATTGCTAATATGACTAGGATTATCGTCAACTAGCATGGGGTTGCTAATATGACTAGGATTATCATCAACTAGCATGGATTGCTAATATAACTAGGATTATCATCAACTAGCATGGATTGCTAATATAACTAGGATTATCATCAACTAGCATGGATTGCTAATATAACTAGGATTATCATCAACTAGCATGGATTGCTAATATGACTAGGATTATCGTCAACTAGCATGGGGTTGCTAAAATGACTAGGATTATCGCTAATATGAGTAAGATTGTGTCTTTGGCTGCTGGACAATGAAAGAAAGTTGATTTTTTTAAACCAATAGAACACGAGAGAAAAGCTGTTTTCAATGTTTATAAAATAATTCCCTCAACGTTTCTGTGGTCCTATTTTGGTTAGGCTACCTTAAAACACGGTAAGACATGCCCCATAACCTGGAGGTTTTAATGTAATTTTATGGTTAAATAGTTACAAAATACTGACTTCCTCCGCTCGCTGACTTCCTCCGCTCGCTGACTTCCTCCGCTCGCTCGCTGACTTCCTCCGCTCGCTCGCTGACTTCCTCCGCTCGCTCGCTGACTTCCTCCGCTCGCTCGCTGACTTCCTCCGCTCGCTCGCTGACTTCCTCCGCTCGCTCGCTGACTTCCTCCGCTCGCTCGCTGACTTCCTCCGCTCGCTCGCTGACTTCCTCCGCTCGCTCGCTGACTTCCTCCGCTCGCTCGCTGACTTCCTCCGCTCGCTCGCTGACTTCCTCCGCTCGCTCGCTGACTTCCTCCGCTCGCTCGCTGACTTCCTCCGCTCGCTCGCTGACTTCCTCCGCTCAGATTGCAATTGCGTTGCTTAACAGGCACTTTCCGCTCTTGTGACCATAAGATCTGAACAAACCGTGCCTTGAGTGGCCTATGTCCAAAGTCGCAGGCCTGTAGACGTTAATGTTAATTATCCTACAATATATTTGTCGAACATGAGCGGCGTTTTATTTATGTAATTAAAAGTATCGTTACAGATTGGCTACATTTCTGTCTCCTCGTGTAAAAGCATCTGTCTGGACATGACAGGCAATACGCATAGGCTATCACCTACACTTTGACAAAAAAGCTAATTATTTATACTGAACAAAAAACATAAACACAACATGTAACAATTTCAAATATTTTACTGAGTTACAGTTCGCATAAAGAAATCAGTCAATTTAAATACATTTATTAGGCCCTAATCCATGGATTTCACATAATGACTGGGAATACAGATATGCATCTGTATACCTTTAAAAAAAAAGGTAGAGGTTTGGATCAGAAAACCAGTCAGTATCTGGTGTGACCATTTGCCTCATGCAGCACTGCACATTTCCTTCACATGGAGTTGATCAGGCTGATGGTGGCCTGTGGAATCTGAGTATGCAGGCCATGGAATTGTTTACAGATCCTTGCGACATGGGACAGTGCATTATGATGCTGAAACATGAGGTGATGGCAGAGGATGAAGGGCACGACAACGGGCCTCAGGATCTCGTCACCGTATCTCTGTGCATTCACATTGCCATCGTGTTCATTGTCCGTAGCTTATGCCTGCCCATACCATAGCCCCACCGCCACCATCTCTGTTCAAAACTTTGACATCAGCAAACCACTCGCCCACACGACTCCATACAGTTGAAACCGGGATTCATCCGTGATGAGCACACTTCTCCAGCGTGCCATTGAAGTTGAGCATTTGCCCACTGAAGTCTGTTTCGACACCAAACTGCAGTCAGGTCAAGACCTTGGTGAGGAAGACGAGTATGCAGATGAGCTTCCCTGAGACGGTTTCTGACAGTTTGTGCAGAACTTCTTTGGTTGTCTAAACCCACAGTTTCATCAGCTGCCTGGGTGGCTGGTCTCAAGATGATCCTGCAGGTGAAGAAGCAGGATGTGGAGGTCCTGGGCTGTCGTGGTTACACGTGGTCTTCCGGTTGTGAGTCCGGTTGGCTGTACTGCCAAATTCTCAAACTGCTTATGGTAGAGAAATAAACATTTGACATTATCTGGCAACAGCTCTGGTGGACATTGGTGCACTCAGCAGGCCAATTGCACGTTCCCTCAAAACTTGAGACATCTGTGGCGTTGTGTGACAAAACGGCACATTTTAGAGTGGCCCCAGCACCAGGTGCACCTGTGTAATGATCATGCTGTTTAATCAGCTTCTTGATATGCCGAACCTGTCAGGTAAATGGATTATCTTAGCAAAGGAGAAATGTTCACTAACAGGGATGTAAAACACATTTTTTCACAATATCTGACAGAAATATTTTTTTGGTGCGTATGGATTTTGTTGGGGATCTTTTATTTCAATTCATTTACATGTTGAGTTTGTTTTTTGTGCAAAATAGATTTCATATTATTCCAACGTTGCCTTTTTCCGAGGCACATCTTTGTCTATTAGAATGTTCTAGAGTATCATATCAAAACGTAAACAAATATTTTTCTTAATTTGGGACGGTATATCTTCAGGTTGGGGCGGTATATCTTCAGGTTGGGACGGTATATCTTCAGGTTGGGGCGGTATATCTTCAGGTTGGGACGGTATATCTTCAGGTTGGGGCGGTATATCTTCAGGTTGGGGCGGTATATCTTCAGGTTGGGGCGGTATATCTTCAGGTTGGGGCGGTATATCTTCAGGTTGGGACGGTATATCTTCAGGTTGGGGCGGTATATCTTCAGGTTGGGGCGGTATATCTTCAGGTTGGGACGGTATATCTTCAGGTTGGGGCGGTATATCTTCAGGTTGGGGCGGTATATCTTCAGGTTGGGGCGGTATATCTTCAGGTTGGGACGGTATATCTTCAGGTTGGGACGGTATATCTTCAGGTTGGGACGGTATATCTTCAGGTTGGGGCGGTATATCTTCAGGTTGGGGCGGTATATCTTCAGGTTGGGACGGTATATCTTCAGGTTGGGACGGTATATCTT
Organism: Oncorhynchus clarkii lewisi; assembly: GCF_045791955.1. Lineage (NCBI taxonomy): Eukaryota > Metazoa > Chordata > Actinopteri > Salmoniformes > Salmonidae > Oncorhynchus > Oncorhynchus clarkii. The sequence goes on from NC_092148.1 coordinate 91,491,103, forward strand.
CAGGTTGGGGCGGTATATCTTCAGGTTGGGGCGGTATATCTTCAGGTTGGGGCGGTATATCTTCAGGTTGGGACGGTATATCTTCAGGTTGGGACGGTATATCTTCAGGTTGGGGCGGTATATCTTCAGGTTGGGGCGGTATATCTTCAGGTTGGGACGGTATATCTTCAGGTTGGGGCGGTATATCTTCAGGTTGGGACGGTATATCTTCAGGTTGGGACGGTATATCTTCAGGTTGGGGCGGTATATCTTCAGGTTGGGACGGTATATCTTCAGGTTGGGGCGGTATATCTTCAGGTTGGGGCGGTATATCTTCAGGTTGGGGCGGTATATCTTCAGGTTGGGACGGTATATCTTCAGGTTGGGGCGGTATATCTTCAGGTTGGGACGGTATATCTTCAGGTTGGGACGGTATATCTTCAGGTTGGGACGGTATATCTTCAGGTTGGGACGGTATATCTTCAGTTTGGGGCGGTATATCTTCAGGTTGGGGCGGTATATCTTCAGGTTGGGGCGGTATATCTTCAGGTTGGGACGGTATATCTTCAGGTTGGGGCGGTATATCTTCAGGTTGGGGCGGTATATCTTCAGGTTGGGGCGGTATATCTTCAGGTTGGGACGGTATATCTTCAGGTTGGGACGGTATATCTTCAGGTTGGGACGGTATATCTTCAGGTTGGGGCGGTATATCTTCAGGTTGGGGCGGTATATCTTCAGGTTGGGACGGTATATCTTCAGGTTGGGGCGGTATATCTTCAGGTTGGGACGGTATATCTTCAGGTTGGGACGGTATATCTTCAGGTTGGGGCGGTATATCTTCAGGTTGGGGCGGTATATCTTCAGGTTGGGACGGTATATCTTCAGGTTGGGACGGTATATCTTCAGGTTGGGGCGGTATATCTTCAGGTTGGGGCGGTATATCTTCAGGTTGGGGCGGTATATCTTCAGGTTGGGACGGTATATCTTCAGGTTGGGACGGTATATCTTCAGGTTGGGACGGTATATCTTCAGGTTGGGACGGTATATCTTCAGGTTGGGGCGGTATATCTTCAGGTTGGGGCGGTATATCTTCAGGTTGGGGCGGTATATCTTCAGGTTGGGGCGGTATATCTTCAGGTTGGGGCGGTATATCTTCAGGTTGGGGCGGTATATCTTCAGGTTGGGGCGGTATATCTTCAGGTTGGGACGGTATATCTTCAGGTTGGGACGGTATATCTTCAGGTTGGGACGGTATATCTTCAGGTTGGGGCGGTATATCTTCAGGTTGGGGCGGTATATCTTCAGGTTGGGGCGGTATATCTTCAGGTTGGGACGGTATATCTTCAGGTTGGGGCGGTATATCTTCAGGTTGGGGCGGTATATCTTCAGGTTGGGACGGTATATCTTCAGGTTGGGGCGGTATATCTTCAGGTTCAGGGGGCGGTATATCTTCAGGTTGGGACGGTATATCTTCAGGTTGGGACGGTATATCTTCAGGTTGGGGCGGTATATCTTCAGGTTGGGGCGGTATATCTTCAGGTTGGGGCGGTATATCTTCAGGTTGGGGCGGTATATCTTCAGGTTGGGGCGGGCGGTATATCTTCAGGTTCAGGGGGCGGTATATCTTCAGGTTGGGGCGGTATATCTTCAGGTTGGGGCGGTATATCTTCAGGTTGGGGCGGTATATCTTCAGGTTGGGGCGGTATATCTTCAGGTTGGGGCGGTATATCTTCAGGTTGGGGCGGTATATCTTCAGGTTGGGGCGGTATATCTTATATATCTTCAGGTTCGGTATATCTTCAGGTTGGGGCGGTATATCTTCAGGTTGGGGCGGTATATCTTCAGGTTGGGACGGTATATCTTCAGGTTGGGGCGGTATATCTTCAGGTTGGGGCGGTATATCTTCAGGTTGGGGCGGTATATCTTCAGGTTGGGGCGGTATATCTTCAGGTTGGGGACGGTATATCTTCAGGTTGGGACGGTATATCTTCAGGTTGGGGCGGTATATCTTCAGGTTGGGGCGGTATATCTTCAGGTTGGGGCGGTATATCTTCAGGTTGGGGCGGTATATCTTCAGGTTGGGACGGTATATCTTCAGGTTGGGACGGTATATCTTCAGGTTGGGACGGTATATCTTCAGGTTGGGGCGGTATATCTTCAGGTTGGGGGGTATATCTTCAGGTTGGGGCGGTATATCTTCAGGTTGGGGCGGTATATCTTGGGACGGTATATCTTCAGGTTGGGACGGTATATCTTCAGGTTGGGACGGTATATCTTCAGGTTGGGACGGTATATCTTCAGGTTGGGACGGTATATCTTCACGGTATATCTTCAGGGGGACGGTATATCTTCAGGTTGGGACGGTATATCTTCAGGTTGGGGCGGTATATCTTCAGGTTGGGGCGGTATATCTTCAGGTTGGGGCGGTATATCTTCAGGTTGGGACGGTATATCTTCAGGTTGGGACGGTATATCTTCAGGTTGGGACGGTATATCTTCAGGTTGGGGCGGTATATCTTCAGGTTGGGGCGGTATATCTTCAGGTTGGGGCGGTATATCTTCAGGTTGGGGCGGTATATCTTCAGGTTGGGACGGTATATCTTCAGGTTGGGACGGTATATCTTCAGGTTGGGACGGTATATCTTCAGGTTGGGGCGGTATATCTTCAGGTTGGGGCGGTATATCTTCAGGTTGGGGCGGTATATCTTCAGGTTGGGGCGGTATATCTTCAGGTTGGGGCGGTATATCTTCAGGGGGCGGTATATCTTCAGGTTGGGACGGTATATCTTCAGGTTGGGACGGTATATCTTCAGGTTGGGACGGTATATCTTCAGGTTGGGGCGGTATATCTTCAGGTTGGGACGGTATATCTTCAGGTTGGGACGGTATATCTTCAGGTTGGGACGGTATATCTTCAGGTTGGGACGGTATATCTTCAGGTTGGGGCGGTATATCTTCAGGTTGGGGCGGTATATCTTCAGGTTGGGGCGGTATATCTTCAGGTTGGGGCGGTATATCTTCAGGTTGGGGCGGTATATCTTCAGGTTGGGGCGGTATATCTTCAGGTTGGGACGGTTGAAATTTCACTAAGGTTGGATTCTTGGAGGGTGATGAGGAATGTTAGCCTGGAGCCCTGCTTGTGTGAATGCATAACTCTATATGTGATAACGGTGTTTGTGTTCAGCAGGACATTGAAGACCTGGACCACTATGAGATGAAGGAGGAGGAGCCTGTACATGGGAAGAAGTCAGAGGACGACGGGATTGAGAAGGTGATTACTGTGATACACACCTCTTTCTCGCTCTCTGTCGGTCGGTCTCTCTCCCTCGCTCTCTGTCGGTCGGTCTCTCTCTCCCTCGCTCTCTGTCGGTCGGTCTCTCTCTCCCTCGCTCTCCGTCGGTCGGTCTCTCTCTCCCTCGCTCTCTGTCGGTCGGTCTCTCTCTCCCTCGCTCTCCGTCGGTCGGTCTCTCTCTCCCTCGCTCTGTCGGTCGGTCTCTCTCTCCCTCGCTCTCAGTCGGTCTCTCCCTCCCTCCCTCGCTCTCTGTCGGTCTCTCTCCCTCCCTCCCTCGCTCTCTGTCGGTCTCCCTCCCTCCCTCCCTCGCTCTCTGTCGTTGTCTCTCCCTCCCTCGCTCTCTGTCGGTCTCTCTCCCTCCCTCCCTCGCTCTCTGTCGTTGTCTCTCCCTCCCTCGCTCTCTGTCGGTCTCTCTCCCTCCCTCCCTCGCTCTCTGTCGGTGTCTCTCCCTCCCTCGCTCTCTGTCGGTCTCTCTCCCTCCCTCCCTCGCTCTCTGTCGTTGTCTCTCCCTCCCTCGCTCTCTGTCGGTCTCTCTCCCTCCCTCCCTCGCTCTCTGCCGTTGTCTCTCCCTTGCTCTCTGTCGGTCTCTCTCCCTCCCTCCCTCCCTCCCTCCCTCCCTCCCTCCCTCGCTCTCTGTCGTTGTCTCTCCCTCCCTCGCTCTCTGTCGGTCTCTCTCCCTCCCTCCCTCGCTCTCTGTCGGTCTCTCCCTCCCTCGCTCTCTGTCGGTCTCTCTCCCTCCCTCCCTCGCTCTCTGTCGGTCTCTCCCTCCCTCGCTCTCTGTCGGTCTCCCTCCCTCCCTCCCTCGCTCTCTGTCGGTCTCTCCCTCCCTCGCTCTCTGTCGGTCTCTCTCCCTCCCTCCCTCCCTCCCTCCCTCTCAGCCGTTGTCCCTCCCTCCCTCCCTCCCTCTCTATATATGTCAATCTACACTGAGAGAAAATATAAATGCAACATGCAACAATTTCAAAGATTTTACTGAGTTACAGTTCATAAGGAAATCAGTCAACTGAAATAAATTAATTAGGCCCTAATCTATGGATTTTACATGACTCTGAATACAGATATGCATCTTGTTGGTCACAGATACCTTTAAAAAAAAAACAGGGATATGGATCAGAAAACCAGTCAGTATCTGATGTGACCACCGCCTCATGCAGCGCGACACATCTCCTTCACATAGAGTTGATCAGGCTGTTGGTGGTGGCCTGTGGAATGTTGTCCCCACTCCTCTTCAATGGCTGTGTGAAGTTGCTGGATATTGGTGGGAACTGGAACACGCTGTTGTACACATTGATGCAAAGGATCTCAAACATGCTCAATAGGTGACATGTCTGGTGAGAGTGCAGACCATGGAAGAACTGGGACATTTTCAGCTTCCAGGAATTGTGTACAAATCCTTGCGACATGGGGCCGTGTATTACCATGCTGAAACATGAGGTGATGGCGGCAGATGAATGGAACGACAACGGGCCTCAGGATCTCGTCACGGTAGCTCGGGCATTCAAGTTGCCATTGATAAAATGCAATTGTGTTCATTGTCCGTAGCTTATGCCTGCCCATACCATAACCCCACTGCTACCATTGGGCAATCTGTTCACAACGTTGACATCAGCAAACCGCTCGCCCACACGACGCCATACACGCTGTCTGCCATCTGCCGGGTGCATTTGAAACCGGGATTCATCCGTGGAGAGCGCACTTCTCCAGTCGCCATCGAAGGTGAGCATTTGCCCACTGAAGTCGGTTACGACGCCAAACTGCAGTCAGTTCAAGAGGATGACAAGCACAAAGATGAGCTTCCCTGAGACGGTATCTGACAGTTTGTGACAGTTACCACAGTCAAAATTGGCCATATAGTAAAAAATAAATGAAAATAAGGTTAGGTTTAGGATTTAATCCTGAGTCGCTTTACCACAGATATATCCTCCAATCACAAAAGGTAAATATTGGAACTTTTCTTTCTCCACAGATCGTCTTGGTGTCTGGTTACTAAGCAACCATTTTTGTTTTGTTTTTCCAGACAAAACCATTCTGTCAAACTACATTTTCACCTCTAAAATATGGCAATTCCAACCACAAAACATCTTACGGCTCAAAATACAACAACTTTCCTACCTAACAGCTAAATGTTTTTATTTAAAAAAATGTTTTTTACTTTGTTATAAATCGTATTCTACTTTCGAGGCTCCTCTTCCATGTTGTCATGGAAAAATCTGAATATTATTTCCAGGGTAGCCCAGTGGTTAGAGCGTTGGACTAGCAACCGAAAGTGATGCAAGTTCAAATCCCCGAGCTGACAAGGTACAAATCTGTCGTTCTGCCCCTGAACAAGGCAGTTAACCCACTGTTCCTAGGCCGTCATTGAAATTAAGAATTTGTTCTTAACTGACTTGCCTAGTTAAATAAAGGTGAAATATAAAAAAATATATAAATAAAATTTAAAAAACAATGAGCAGCTCCTCTGGAAATCATATTGAATGCTGAGATTTCTGAAAGACAATTTTCTTTGGCAATAACTGTCTTTTCCTTGCATGTTTTTTTGAAAAAATTGCTTCTTGTAATTGTGAAAGTCAGCGTTACATTGTACTGTGTACACTTTGCTGTATATTATAACTTGTTTACTATTGTTTTGCTATCTTAATTGAGCTATTTTTGTCAACATTTAGTTTCTAACTTTTTATTATTTAAATGAAGCACTTCCTACTGCATTAATAAAGTTGGATGTGATTTGATTTGAAGGAGAACCTGGCCATCCTTGAGAAGATCCGTAAGAACCAGAGGCAGGACCACTTGAACGTAAGTGCTCATTCGGTAAGGCGTCTTTTTCTTTTTTTCAAGAGGGTGGGGGGGGGAACGGGAACATTTCCACCGTTTTTTATAGTCTCTTGTCTTGCTCTAAGGTAGCCTGGTTCTGATCCGTGTTGTGATGCCTGTTTCAGGGTGCCGTTTCTGGTTCAGTTCAGGCGTCTGATCGTCTCATGAAGGAACTCAGGGAGATCTACAGATCACAGAGTTACAAGACAGGTGAGAGATCGACAGGTCGGGGTTACAAGACAGGTGAGAGATCGACAGGTGAGAGATCGACAGGTCAGAGTTACAAGACAGGTGAGAGATCGACAGGTCGGGGTTACAAGACAGGTGAGAGATCGACAGGTGAGAGATCGACAGGTGAGAGATCGACAGGTGAGAGATCGACAGGTGAGAGATCGACAGGTGAGAGATCGACAGGTGAGAGATCGACAAGTCAGAGTTACAAGACAGGTGAGAGATCGACAGGTCGAAGTTACAAGACAGGTGAGAGATCGACAGGTCGGGGTTACAAGACAGGTGAGAGATCGACAGGTGAGAGATCGACAGGTGAGAGATCGACAGGTGAGAGATCGACAGGTGAGAGATCGACAGGTGAGAGATCGACAGGTGAGAGATCGACAGGTGAGAGATCGACAGGTGAGAGTTACAAGACAGGTGAGAGATCGACAGGTCGAAGTTACAAGACAGGTGAGAGATCGACAGGTCGGAGTTACAAGACAGGTGAGAGATCGACAGGTCGGAGTTACAAGACAGGTGAGAGATCGACAGGTCGGAGTTACAAGACAGGTGAGAGATCGACAGGTCGGAGTTACAAGACAGGTGAGAGATCGACAGGTCGGAGTTACAAGACAGGTGAGAGATCGACAGGTCGGAGTTACAAGACAGGTGAGAGATCGACAGGTCAGAGTTACAAGACAGGTGAGAGATCGACAGGTCAGAGTTACAAGACAGGTGAGAGATCGACAGGTCAAGAGTTACAAGACAGGTGAGAGATCGACAGGTCAGAGTTACAAGACAGGTGAGAGATCGACAGGTCAGAGTTACAAGACAGGTGAGAGATCGACAGGTCAGAGTTACAAGACAGGTGAGAGATCGACAGGTCAGAGTTACAAGACAGGTGAGAGATCGACAGGTCAGAGTTACAAGACAGGTGAGAGATCGACAGGTCAGAGTTACAAGACAGGTGAGAGATCGACAGGTCAGAGTTACAAGACAGGTGAGAGATCGACAGGTCAGAGTTACAAGACAGGTGAGAGATCGACAGGTCAGAGTTACAAGACAGGTGAGAGATCGACAGGTCAGAGTTACAAGACAGGTGAGAGATCGACAGGTCAGAGTTACAAGACAGGTGAGAGATCGACAGGTCAGAGTTACAAGACAGGTGAGAGATCGACAGGTCAGAGTTACAAGACAGGTGAGAGATCGACAGGTCAGAGTTACAAGACAGGTGAGAGATCGACAGGTCAGAGTTACAAGACAGGTGAGAGATCGACAGGTCAGAGTTACAAGACAGGTGAGAGATCGACAGGTCAGAGTTACAAGACAGGTGAGAGATCGACAGGTCAGAGTTACAAGACAGGTGAGAGATCGACAGGTCAGAGTTACAAGACAGGTGAGAGATCGACAGGTCAGAGTTACAAGACAGGTGAGAGATTGACAGGTCAGAGTTACAAGACAGGTGAGAGATCGACAGGTGAGAGATCGACAGGTCAGAGTTACAAGACAGGTGAGAGATCGACAGGTGAGAGATTGACAGGTCAGAGTTACAAGACAGGTGAGAGATCGACAGGTCAGAGTTACAAGACAGGTGAGAGATCGACAGGTCAGGGTTACAAGAGAGGTGAGAGATCGCCAGGTGAGAGATCGACAGGTCAGAGTTACAAGACAGCTGAGTGCTGGCCTGGCTCAGCACCCCATTGGTCCTAACCCTCCAGTGAGTGTAGGTCTGATGACGATAACACGTTGATTTAACAGTGATGTTCACCTGTATATATCTTGTTATTCATTTCCAGGTATTTATTCGGTGGAGCTAGTCAATGACAGCCTTTATGAATGGCACGTCAAAATAAGAACGTAAGTTTTCAGAGCCGGGTATTATTTCACAGAGCGGTGGTAGCTTCCCCTGTTTCCTAGCTGTGTCTTAAGTCTGGATAATACAGTGTAATCATTCTGTTGTTATTTTAACAGGGTAGACCCAGATAGTCCGTTGCATAGTGACTTGCAGGTTCTGAAGGAAAAGGAAGGGGTGGACTACATTCTGCTCAGTTTCTCATATAAAGTGAGTTTAATTCATTTGATTTGATTTTTTTTTTTATAAATTAATTTATTATTATTTTATTTTTTTATGAGGCGGGATAGAGGTTTTGCGATGATAAATGTGTTTTCTTGTTTGACACTTTCAGGATAACTTTCCTTTTGACCCACCATTCGTACGGGTCGTCTCTCCTGTTCTGTCCGGAGGGTGAGTGCTGCTCAGTGACGTCTGGATGGTCTTATTGTCCTACGCTTCTGTTTTTACCCTAGAGTATTCTGTCTGTCCTTTTCATCATGTCCCCTGAACGTGATCTAGAGTAGTCTGTTTGTCCTTTTCATCATGTCCCTGAACGTGATCTAGAGTAGTTTGTCTGTCCTTTTCATCATGTCCCTGAACGTGATCTAGAGTAGTTTGTCTGTCCTTTTCATCATGTCCCTGAACGTGATCTAGAGTAGTCTGTTTGTCCTTTTCATCATGTCCCTGAACGTGATCTAGAGTAGTCTGTCTGTGTCCTTTTCATCATGTCCCTGAACGTGATCTAGAGTAGTCTGTCTGTGTCCTTTTCATCATGTCCCTGAACGTGATCTAGAGTAGTCTGTCTGTCCTTTTCATCATGTCCCTGAACGTGATCTAGAGTAGTCTGTCTGTCCTTTTCCTCATGTCCCTGAACGTGTTCTAGAGTAGTCTCTGTCCTTTTCATCATGTCCCTGAACGTGATCTAGAGTAGTCTGTCTGTCCTTTTCATCATGTCCCTGAACGTGTTCTAGAGTAGTCTCTGTCCTTTTCATCATGTCCCTGAACGTGTTCTAGAGTAGTCTCTGTCCTTTTCATCATGTCCCTGAACGTGTTCTAGAGTAGTCTCTGTCCTTTTCATCATGTCCCTGAACGTGTTCTAGAGTAGTCTCTGTCCTTTTCATCATGTCCCTGAACGTGATCTAGAGTAGTCTGTCTGTCCTTTTCATCATGTCCCTGAACGTGATCTAGAGTAGTCTGTCCTTTTCATCATGTCCCTGAACGTGTTCTAGAGTAGTCTCTGTCCTTTTCATCATGTCCCTGAACGTGATCTAGAGTAGTCTCTGTCCTTTTCATCATGTCCCTGAACGTGATCTAGAGTAGTCTGTCTGTCCTTTTCATCATGTCCCTGAACGTGTTCTAGAGTAGTCTCTGTCCTTTTCATCATGTCCCTGAACGTGATCTAGAGTAGTCTGTCTGTCCTTTTCATCATGTCCCCTGAACGTGATCTAGAGTAGTCTGTCTGTCCTTTTCATCATGTCCCCTGAACGTGATCTAGAGTAGTCTCTGTCCTTTTCATCATGTCCCCTGAACGTGATCTAGAGTAGTCTCTGTCCTTTTCATCATGTCCCCTGAACGTGATCTAGAGTAGTCTCTGTCCTTTTCATCATGTCCCTGAACGTGATCTAGAGTAGTCTGTCTGTCCTTTTCATCATGTCCCTGAACGTGATCTAGAGTAGTCTGTCTGTCCTTTTCCTCATGTCCCTGAACGTGATCTAGAGTAGTCTGTCTGTCCTTTTCATCATGTCCCTGAACGTGATCTAGAGTAGTCTGTCTGTCCTTTTCATCATGTCCCTGAACGTGATCTAGAGTAGTCTGTCTGTCCTTTTCATCATGTCCCTGAACGTGATCTAGAGTAGTCTGTCTGTCCTTTTCATCATGTCCCTGAACGTGATCTAGAGTAGTCTGTCTGTCCTTTTCATCATGTCCCTGAACGTGATCTAGAGTAGTCTTTTCATAATACTTTAGCTTCTGCTAAATGACTATAATTAGATGGGCCAAATTATTTTCTGGTTCGTGAACCAGTCTTGGTACTTCTCTGTCCTCTATTTCAGGTACGTTCTTGGCGGCGGGGCCTTATGTATGGAGCTTCTCACAAAACAGGTCTGTATTTGAATACGATTCATACGTTGTTTATCCCTCACCAAAGTTCCTGAAGACGCTGTCTCTTTCTCTTTGCTCAATTGTCTTAAAAAAAAAAGAAGTTTTTAGTCTGTTCTCCTCCTCACCTCCTCTCCTTCATTGCCACTGATCTGACGAGGTTTTCAGACCGACCAATTAGTATTTCTTTGTTCCAGGGTTGGAGCAGTGCCTATTCCATTGAGTCTGTCATCATGCAGATCAACGCGACCCTAGTCAAAGGAAAAGCCAGGGTGCAGTTCGGAGCCAATAAGGTAAACAACTGTAGTAACTTTTGGCAAACATTATTACATTTCTTTTGTCACACCATGTGAGGTTGTTGAAGATGAATCTAATCCGTATTTTCACTTAATATTCTTCTAGAATCAGTACAGTCTTGCCAGGGCTCAACAGTCATACAAATCCCTGGTGCAGATTCACGAAAAGAATGGTAAATGATCCTCATTGAACTATCGATCCATATAAACATGAACGAAAATAGACGATGATGATACAAATCCGTGGTTGTTATGGCAACCTTGTGTGTTTATTTTTTATTTATTTTTTCAGGCTGGTACACACCTCCTAAAGAAGATGGGTAAAGAGTTCACTCCTCATTCTCCCTGGGAACATAATGTCTTTTGGGTAAAAAAACAAAAAAAACAACAACAATATATTTTAATTTCTTATGGAGCTATTTTCTCCCTGCTGACTTATTGGGAGTTATATCATCTTCCTTGAGGAAACCAATTGGCAAATTCTTCCGTCTGGCCTGTCGTCAGCTCAGTAGACCAGTATCTCTTCTCTGCCTGGCCCAATAACGGGCTAGACTGTCTACTCCCTGCTGCATCACTCCACTGTCCCCTTCACCTGAGGAGAATGTCTGTTATATCTGAGGGGCTCGGCGGTCCTGTTGCATCACTCCACAGCCCCCTTCACCTGAGGAGAATGTCTGTTATAACTGAGGGGCTCGGCGGTCCTGTTGCATCACTCCACAGCCCTCTTCACCTGAGGAGAATGTCTGTTATAACTGAGGGGCTCGGCGGTCCTGTTGCATCACTCCACAGCCCCCTTCACCTGAGGAGAGTGTCTGTTATAACTGAGGGGCTCGGCGGTCCTGTTGCATCACTCCACAGCCCCCTTCACCTGAGGAGAATGTCTGTTATAACTGAGGGGCTCTGAGGTCCTGTTTCATCACTCCACAGCCCCCTTCACCTGAGGAGAATGTCTGTTATAACTGAGGGGCTCGGCGGTCCTGTTGCATCACTCCACAGCCCTCTTCACCTGAGGAGAATGTCTGTTATAACTGAGGGGCTCGGCGGTCCTGTTGCATCACTCCACAGCCCCCTTCACCTGAGGAGAGTGTCTGTTATAACTGAGGGGCTCGGCGGTCCTGTTGCATCACTCCACAGCCCCCTTCACCTGAGGAGAATGTCTGTTATAACTGAGGGGCTCGGAGGTCCTGTTTCATCACTCCACAGCCCCCTTCACCTGAGGAGAATGTCTGTTATAACTGAGGGGCTCGGCGGTCCTGTTGCATCACTCCACAGCCCTCTTCACCTGAGGAGAATGTCTGTTATAACTGAGGGGCTCGGCGGTCCTGTTGCATCACTCCACAGCCCCCTTCACCTGAGGAGAGTGTCTGTTATAACTGAGGGGCTCGGCGGTCCTGTTGCATCACTCCACAGCCCCCTTCACCTGAGGAGAATGTCTGTTATAACTGAGGGGCTCGGAGGTCCTGTTTCATCACTCCACAGCCCCCTTCACCTGAGGAGAATGTCTGTTATAACTGAGGGGCTCGGCGGTCCTGTTGCATCACTCCACAGCCCCCTTCACCTGAGGAGAGTGTCTGTTATAACTGAGGGGCTCGGCGGTCCTGTTGCATCACTCCACAGCCCCCTTAACCTGAGGAGAATGTCTGTTATAACTGAGGGGCTCGGCGGTCCTGTTGCATCACTCCACAGCCCCCTTCACCTGAGGAGAATGTCTGTTATAACTGAGGGGCTCGGAGGTCCTGTTGCATCACTCCACAGCCCCCTTCACCTGAGGAGAATGTCTGTTATAACTGAGGGGCTCGGCGGTCCTGTTGCATCACTCCACAGCCCCCTTCACCTGAGGAGAATGTCTGTTATAACTGAGGGGCTCGGCGGTCCTGTTGCATCACTCCACAGCCCCCTTCACCTGAGGAGAGTGTCTGTTATAACTGAGGGGCTCGGCGGTCCTGTTGCATCACTCCACAGCCCCCTTCACCTGAGGAGAATGTCTGTTATAACTGAGGGGCTCGGAGGTCCTGTTGCATCACTCCACAGCCCCCTTCACCTGAGGAGAATGTCTGTTATAACTGAGGGGCTCGGCGGTCCTGTTGCATCACTCCACAGCCCCCTTCACCTGAGGAGAGTGTCTGTTATAACTGAGGGGCTCGGCGGTCCTGTTGCATCTTTTCACATTTTGTTTTCCCTTATCTCTCTCTCGATGTGGAGAACAGCCTTTTCTCCTTCCATACATGCGCTGGTTTTGACGACGTGGGCTCGACTAACGGATCATCTTGATTAGTTCCTCCTCGGTGAGAGAACCTACCTACTGTACAGCAGACAGGTCTGACTAGAGCTGGTTTGTTCGTATCCACAACCACCACCACCTGTTTTTAGTGTGAAGCTGTACGCTCTTACAGCCAGCCACAGCATTGGCAGTGGGATTTGAACTGAAACCTCTCCGTGGTGACAGTTGGATTTGAACTGAAACCTCTCTGTGGTGACAGTTGGATTTGAACTGAAACCTCTCTGTGGTGACAGTTGGATATGAACTGAAACCTCTCTGTGGTGACAGTTGGATATGAACTGAAACCTCTCTGTGGTGACAGTTGGATTTTAAAGCGAATATGAAGGACGATGGAGGATCACTTAAGATGTTTCAGTGATGTCATCTTTAGTGACGCTGCTCCTTTTTCTCCCCTGACTTTGTGTAATATTTACTGGTACCAAATTACAGATGTTGTTTAAAAGAAATAGTATATGCTTAAATGTTATTCTGCTTGCTGGCTTTTTTTTTGTTGCTTTTTATTTTATTTTTTATGTCCCAGCAGTAACATCATGTGCCAGATTGGTGACAAAATGGCGGGTGACTAGGATGCAGGAAGGGGTCTCCCAAATGACATCCTAGTATCTAGATAGTGCACTTCTTTTGACCTTTGACCTATGGGAATGAAAAAGCAGGATATAGACAACATTCTTAGGAAAGCAAAGTAACTGGATCATTCTTCTTTTTTTTCTTTTTCTGATAAACATGTCGGTCCAAAAAAATACTGGACGCTGTAGTAAACGAGTTGCCATTTTGGGATGAAATCTACCACTGCGTACCATTTTTTTTTTAGAATGGTTAAGTGAGCTAGCTCCTGTCATGTTGTTTTTCTATTTAAGGGGATCGCGTAGGGGATGGCCTGGTTCCAGATCTCCTGGGGTTTGGTCTGTACCCAGAAGTTCATACCGTTTCTCTACCGTACCGGGTTATGCGGTATTACCGAATGTGCACAGAAGTTGTTGGCTCTATTTTTATGCACAAAACAAATTTAGGTAACAGGGGCTCTTGATCCAGGAAGGGATTGAACGTCTCTGCTGTAACCAAGTAGCTTGATCTTGACATCTCAACACTTAGCTAGCAAGTCAACAAGCATCGTGCATAGCTGGAGCCCTGAGCTGGATATCATTTATAGTTATAAGCAGTGGCGTAGCACTCACTCCCATAACAACCCCTCCACCCCACCCCCAAAAAAAACTCCATTCTAAATCATACCATTCGTTATTACCCCGGTATAAATTGTATATATTGCCTATTGTCCTCTAATGACCATAGGACAAGACGGCACAAATGGACCTGGGACCAACCAGGCTGGAGCATAGCATGCAAGGCTACCACGGCACAACACCGTTACCATAGCCAGCTACATTACCAGCTAGTTACCATAGCTACATTACCAGTTAGTTACCATAGTCGGTTACATTACAAATTAATTACCATAGTTGCATTACCAGCTAGTTACCATAGTTGCATTACCAGCTAGTTACCATAGTTGCATTACCATAGTTACCATAACTAAAGCACCAGTTAGTTACCTTAGTCGGCTTAATTAGACATTAATTAGTCCCTAATCTATGGATTTCAAATGACTTGGCATGGGCACAGCCATGGAAAGGGCCTGGGAGGGCATAGGCCCACCCACTTGGGAACCAGGCCCACCCCCAGCCAATCAGAATGAGTTTTTCCCCCAGGGGGGTTTTATATTACAGACAGAAATACTCCTCAGTTTCATCAGCTGTCCGGGTGGCTGGTCTCAGACGATCCCGCAGGTGAAGAAGTCAGATGTAGAGGGGGGCTAGCTTGGTAACACGTGGTCTGCGGTTGTGAGGTCGGTTGGACGTACTGCCAAATTCTCTAAAACGAAGTTGAAGGTGGCTTATGGTATAAAAAAAAATGAGCATTCAGTTCTCTGCCAAAAGCTCAGGTGGACAATCCTTGCTGTCGCCATGCCAATTGCACACTCCCTCTACTTGAGATATCTGTGGCATAGTGTTGTGAAAAAAACTGCACATTTTAGTGGCCTTTTATTGTCCCTCGTACAAGGTGCACCTGTGTAATGATCATGCCATGTAATCAACTTCTTGATATGCCACACCTGTCAGGTGGAGGAATTATTTTTGGCAAAGGAGAAATGCTCACTAAGAGAGATGTAATCAAATCTGTGAACAAAATATGAGAGAAATAGGCTTTTTGTGCATATGGAACATTCCGTGGATCTTTAATTTCAGCTCATGAAACATGGGACCAACACTTTACATGTTGAGTTTTATGTTGTTGTTCAGTGTATTTGGAGGAGAGCTCTCCTGACCTGGTAAAATAATAACATCTTAATATGCGTCCTAAATTGGACCCTATCGCTCCTCATATGGCTCCGGTCTAAATTAGTGCACTATATAGGTAATAGGGTTCTATAGGGCTCTGGTCTAAAGTAGTGCACTATATAGGGAATAGGGTTCTATAGGGCTCTGGTCTAATGTAGTGCACTATATAGGTAATAGGGTTCTATAGGGCTCTGGTCTAATGTAGTGCACTATATAGGGAATAGGGTTCTATAGGGCTCTGGTCTAAAGTAGTGCACTATATAGGTAATAGGGTTCTATAGGGCTCTGGTCTAATGTAGTGCACTATATAGGGAATAGGGTTCTATAGGGCTCTGGTCTAAAGTAGTGTACAATATAGGGAATAGGGTTCTATAGGGCTCTGGTCTAAAGTAGTGCACTATATAGGGAATAGGGTTCTATAGGGCTCTGGTCTAAAGTAGTGTACTATATAGGTAATAGGGTTCTATAGGGCTCTGGTCTAAAGTAGTGTACTATATAGGGAATATGGTTCTATAGGGCTCTGGTCTAAATTAGTGCACTATATATAGGAAATAGTGTTCTATAGGGCTCTGGTCTAAAGTAGTGCACTATATAGGGAATAGGGTTCTATAGGGGCTCTGGTCTAAAGTGGTGCACTATATAGGGAATAGGGTTCTATAGGCCTCTGGTCTAAAGCAGTGCAGGGAATATAGGGAAGGGAGCAGTGCAGGGAATAGGGTGCCATTTGGGATGCTACCCTAGAATACCAGACCTGGTTGACCGTTTGTCTATACATACTGAATAGTGTTTCTGCGTTTTTCCACCTTGTTAAACCAAGAATATGTTTTGGCTAAATATCTTTTTTTGAGGTATACTAATAAGGATTACAGTATTATGACAGTATAAATTGCTCTCATGAACTGAAATGTGGAAATTTTGTAACGCTGATATTTACCCTGTTTTGTTTAGTGTTTTCAACATGCTACTATAATATGTCTCTCCCAATTGGCACCCTAGTCCCTATATAGTTCACTACTTCTGTCCAAGGCTCATAGTCCACTATATAGGGAATAGGGTGCCATCTAAAACACTGCTAGGGTCTTATCTGCATGTCTACCTCCATGCTTTTGGCTTATATCAGAAACATGAGTATCTGCTGGTCTTTGTTGTCTTTAGTCCCTAATACATATATCTAGGCTAGGCTACTATGGGTTTTTATTTCTGAGTGTGAGAGGAGGTCTTTAAATATATCTTGTCTGTAATGGGTAAGTATATTTTTTGCACAAAACGACAAGGATGTGCCTCAGAAGTCAATACACCTGAACTAACAAATCAAGTTTTTAGGATCTCACCTTTTTCTGAATCGGAGGAAAATCTGTCTTTCTAGAGGTAACTATTATGTCCCTTTTTTCCTTCAATCGTACAGGCTCCCACTTATGGAGAAAGGTGGAGAATGGCGACGGGTTGTTTGAATTTCTAGGGGTCGAGAGGGAAGAAGGGGATGGTTGTTTAGTAGTACATCTACTTGGCTCCGTATGACCCAAGATTACATCCCAAATGGTACCCTTTTTTATTCCCTAAATAGGGCATTACTTTTGACCAGGACCCATAGGGCTGTGGTCTAAAGTAGTGCCCCCCTACAAAACCTTGGTCCGTTACTTCTGCACAGAATTGATGTCTTGTGATTCCCATTATTATTATTTTTGAGTAACTTAGTTCAGCTCAGTAGAACTTTCCTCTCACGTTTAGGTAGCTGCTTCCCACTTGATACCCAGGCCCTGTCTAGAAAACAAGCCCCCCCCCCCCTCACCTACCCCCAGACACCGGTGGGATCTGAGGCTGTATGTATATCAAGTGTCTCAGAGTGGGAGTCTTGATCTAGGAGGATTTCTCTTCACAGATAATTACGAATATGATGACACGGACAAGGAGGATCCTAGATCAGATCCCCATACTCTTGAGACGCTTGATACCGACGGACTCTGATACACATTTGATAGGTTTAAGCCATATGCTCTGATCGGGGCTAGGTGAATATATTACCACATTTATTACACGTGTCCAACCTTCTCAGATCTCCACAAGTGTCTGGGGGAGGGGGTAGGTAGAGTGGCTAGGTGTTGATTCTGGACAGGACCCAAAATCTCTGGACGGAGGCGGAGGGCGGGGTATAGGTGCTCATTCACTTTGGGCAGAGTCAGTTCAGTCATTCATTCTGTGATTTTAAATAGGTTTGCACGTTCCTCTGTACCTGGACAGTGTTTTTGATAGAAGGTTAATCTGTCTTCTCTATCTAGACTAATTTGTAAAATCATTTTCTGGTCGTCAACAAATGGTTGGGACAGATTGTCAAGTTTTTGCACCCGTTGTTGGCATGCTTTGTTTTTTTGTTTTCAAGGGACATTTTGACCATGTACAGTAATTTGTAAACTTGCATCAAGTTTATGAATAAAGACATTTTAAGATTATTTCTCGGTGATTTATTACTTGATTTGTTACTTGGCAACCGAAAGCTTCAGGATTGGAGATTGGGGCTTGCCGTCATCATGACAAAAACAAATTGGGGGTTGATTATAGTATTCCTTCCCAGCCAACAGGGGGCACTGTTTAACGTTTTACAGCTTGTGCTCAAGCAGCTGCTCACAATAATACAGTTTTGTACTTTGTAAATGAGGGCTATTGATTAACACACAGATGCCATTTGGGATAGATGCAAATGTTTCCCAATCTTCTCTGATAGGGAGAAAACTAAATAGTTCACCCGCTTGGGTCCCCAGGACCCAGAAACACAGAGATGGATTTCACATCCAAACACAACAATGAGTGCTGGGCAAGAGCAACGACAAGGAGTACATCTATTGAAAGTAAATGGTTAAAAACTAAAAGGAACAAGGGATAGCTTGCTAGTTGTCAATTCATTGGTTCTGAGTCTGTAGTACTCAGACATCTGGGACTGCCAGTCTTCTGTCATACCAACTCATTGTCGTGCCAAACTGATCTTAGAATATGCAAGAGCACAAATTGATCTGCGACCAGGCTATCGTGGGAGAATCTCGCTGGAGAAAAGGCCATTTTTTTACTAGGCAGCAAGTATAATCCAAATATGACCCTAAAAGGGACTTCCTGCATGATGCATAAAAACACTACTAACTCTGTACGAAAGTAGGAGCAGATCATTTGCTTTGGTTGCTAAAGTAATTTTTGTTTGTATCGTAATAAATGTTTGTCATTTATGCTACTAGATTGAACGCCATATGATCAATCAGTTGGTTGTGTGACGCCTCATTGTTAGGTTTCTGCCATGTTCCTTCTCATTCTAGCCTCATTATTAATGGTCAGGTAATGACAGTCTATTTTATTTAGTATGTAGCTAGTATAATTTGAGTTTTGAATTTATTTTTTTATTTTTTTTAAAATGCTTTGTTTAATTTGTAAGTGATAATGTCAACCAAAGCCTATTAATCTGCAGGGATAAATCCATGCTGGTTTAAGAATGACCGATTTCTCACATTCCGATGCGACCCAGAACTGTCAGGTGTCAGTGAATACGAACCGTCCCCTTGCGGCAAAAAGAACCTGAACCTCTGAACGCATCAGGTTCCTGGAGCCTGTGATTCAGAATCCGTTACCTTTATTGTTGGTCCTTAACTTTTTTCATTTTAGCTTCTAACTCTTTAAGTCTAGCATTATTCTTCAGAATATCTGTTTCAGTCAATTCTGATTTGTTGATTTCGATGGTCCATTGAACCGCCTGTCTATGTCGTCGTTATGATTACCGGACTGTCTGCCTCTGCTTTTGTATCCTGATCAAAGGTAAGTTTACAGATGTGTCATTTCTTCTATTTGACTTTTTTTTTGTTGTTGATGTTTCATCTAACATGTTGTAGTGGATCTAGCCTGGTCCCAGATCTGTTAGCTTCTTTGGTCATTACGATAGGAGTTGGCAGGACAACAGCAGAAGCAGTTCTGAAACCAGGCTAGAATTGATCCAACTTGAATATTGTCCAATGGGAAATGCAGTGTCTGGTTGAATTATTATCTTCCCAGCAGGGTTGGAGTCAATTCCATTTTAAAGTTCAGTCAATTAAGGAAGTACACTGAAATTCCAATTCTCCACAACGTTTTTCGATGAGGAAAATTTGGAATCCATTTTCTGAATTTACTGGAATTGATTTGACCCCAACCAGTTTGGATTTAAGTTTAAGTGAGAGGTCTAATGCCCTGCTTCTCGGGGGGTGAGTTACGGACTACGAGGTGAGTTACGGACTACGAGGTGAGTTTGTAAAGATGACGCTGCGAGTTGAGAAACGGGTGCAGGTGAAATGTTTAATAAAACAACGAACTTGAGACAAGACAGCGTAACAGTGGACGAGAGCATGAAGACAGGAAACAATACCGACTGAGGAATAAACATATAAAGGGGAGGTAATGATGAAGGTAATGGAGTCCAGGTGTGAAGGTGTGAATCATGATGATCTGCAGGTGAGAGTAAGGAAGGATGCCAGGTGTGTGTAATGATGAATCCCAGGACCGGCGACGTCGTGCGCCAGAGGGGAGGCGTGATAGTAGGCACGACCGTCCCCCCTCACGGATGCACGGCTCCTGCTGCAGGATGACGCCGACCAGGGAGGTGACCCTGAGGACAAGGAGCGGGTCGGTCCGGGCTGCAAAGGTGGAAATCACAGATGATGTTGGAATCCAGAATGTCCTCCAGGGCCTCCCAGGTGGCGCAGTGGTTAAGGGTACGCTGTACTGCAGCGCCAGCTGTGCCATCAGAGACTCTGGGTTCGCGCCCAGGCTCTGTCGTAACCGGCGTCAAGGTCCGTGGGGCGACGCACAATTGGCCTAGCGTCGTCCGGCTTGGCCGGTAGGGATATCCTTGTCTCATCGCGCACCAGCGACTCCTGTGGCGGGCCGGGCGCAGTGCACGCTAACCAAGGTTGCCAGGTGCACGGTGTTTCCTCCGACACATTGGTGTGGCTGGCTTCCAAGTTGGATGCACGCTGTGTTAAGAAGCAGTGCAGCTTGGTTGGGTTGTGTATCGGAGGACGCATGACTTTCAACCTTCGTCTCTCCCGAGCCCGTACGGGAGTTGTAGTGATGAGACAAGATAGTAGCTACTAAAAACAATTGGATACCACGAAATTGGGGAGAAAAAGGGGTAAAAATTCAAAAAAATAAAAAGAGACGGTAGCAGCAACATTGTGTACAAAATAAGTTACAAACAATGTGTAAAAACAAACAGAATAGCACAGTTGGTTAGGAGCCTGTAAAACGGCAGCCATTCCCTTCGGCGCCATTATTACAGGGGTCTAGGCCATTGACTAGGCCATTCCAAAACTTCAATTTGGTTGCTTTTTAACCATTTTCATGTAGACTTCAGAGATCTCTTCTATCAATGTATCCTCTGTGGGTGAATATTGAGAATGAGAGACACACACACACACACAGCAAAATTATTCATAGCTAATCAGAGAAAAAGAGAGAGAATTTGAGAGTTTACGCACTATACTATTGTTTTAACGGTGTTACTCACTATTAACAATGCCCCTCTTTTCACTATTAAATAAAGGTAAACTATTCTGACTTTTTATTTGGATCGCCGTCACAATCCTTGTCTTACACTATTTGCAATGAAGTATACAGTAATGCAAAGTGTGTGCACTGCATTCTGTACCCTCTCTAAGGCGTCATTGAGACCGTCCCATGGTAATACAAGGCATAGCACAGTCATGGTCACGTGTCATAATCATTTTTCCCGGGCACTCACCTTTCCTCTACTACTCTTGTGTTTCAACCAAGTTCAACATGGTGCGTGCAATGCGCCTTGGCTATGTTATCTAACAGATTAAGATTATTTTATTGGTCAATTGCAACACAAGGTCAACCCAAATGTTACTTCCGCTTCCCAAGACGCGACAGATTTTTTTTTTTTCTCATCGGATCCTGGATTCGAACTGGCAAGTTTCCAGTTGCTGGCTTGCCTATCTGCCACCTTACAATTGCTACCAATGGCGAAGAGAGACATTACTTAAATGTATGGAACTGATTTTTTTATTTTATTTGACCTTTATTTATCTAGGCAAGTCAGTTAAGAACAAATTCTTATTTTCAATGAGGGCCTAGGAACAGTGGGTTAACTGCCTGTTCAGGGGCAGAACGACAGATTTTGTACCTTGTCAGCTCGGGGATTTGAACTTGCAACCTTTCGGTTACTAGTCCAACGCTCTAACCACTAGGCTACCCTGCCGATATGCATATATGCGTGCTTGTTGCATATTGTGGGACTGAACATTTTCACTTGAGCAAGCATATGAGTCTCATGCAAAAAAAAAACACAAAAAAAAAACGGTTCCAGAACTTGTTTGAACTTTGAACATGGTTTATGTTCCAAATGTCACCCTATATAGTGTACAGCTTTTAACCAGAGCCTTGGTCAGAAGTAGTGCACTATGTAGGGAAAAGGGTACAATTTGGGACACAAACCATTTGTAAAGTTCAAACAAGTTCTGGAATGCAGTGTTACACACACCTAATGTATTAGACGATGGTTTAAAAACAGTCCACTTGGTAGGGAATATGGTGCGATTTGCCACTGGTCACACAGATTGTGTAACCTCCAGACTCCCCAAGTCGTTTTGCGTCTAACAAGGCACTGTTGTAGTAGTGAGTAGTGAGGTAACCTAACTTACCTTTATGTCACATGTCTGATACCAACAATCAGAGGACACAACCCTACTGGACTGCCTTTCAGTGAGATGTGAATGAATTTTAAGTAGTTGTCTGGGCAGTTGGACAAACTAACACTGATTTGGATTTTAAAGCTGCTTGTGGACTTGGCTGGTTTTGGTAGGTAATCTATCAGTGAGAACACTGTACATTAAGGGTTTATAAAGGCTTTATTTTTTACGTTAACAATGGTTATTTAAACATTTAGTTTAATTCGTTCAGATAGTTTGTTGGTGGTTAGTAAGTTACCGTGCCTTCAGAAAGTATTCATACCCCTTGACTTATTCCACATTTTGCTGTGTTACAGCCTGAACATGTTTTTTGAAATGTTTGCACATTTATTGAAAGGGAAATACAGAAATAACTTATTTACATAAGTATTACATAAGTATTCACACCCACTTTGTAGAAGCACCTTTTGCAGCGATTACAGCTGTGAGTCTTTCTGGGTACATTTCTAAGAGCTTTCCACACCTGGATGGTGCAAAATTTGCCCATTATCTATTTTCTAAATTCTTCAAGCTCTGTCAAATTTCTTGTTGATCATTGCTATATTACCATTTTCAGGTCTTACCATAGATTTTCAAGCAGATTTAAGTCAAAACTGTATCTCGGCCACCCAGGAACATTCATTAGTTTCTTGGTAAGCAATGCAGTGTAGATTTGGTCTAGTGTTTTGGGTTATTGTCCTGCTGAAAGGGGAATTTGTCTCCCAATGTCTGTTGGAAAGCTGACTGAACCAGGTTTTCCTTTAGGATTCTGCCTGTGCTTAGTTCTTTTCCGTTTATTTTTATCCTTAAAAACTCCCTAGTCCTTGCCGATGACAAGCATACCCATAACATGATGCAGCCACCACCATGCTTGAAAATATGAAGAGTGGTACTCAGTGATGTGTTGTGTTGGATTTGCCCCAAACATAACGCTTTGTATTCAGGACATAAAGTTAATTTCTTTGCCACATTTTTTTGTGGTTTTACGTTAGTACCTTGTTGCAAACAGGATGCATGTTTTAGAATGTGTTTATTCTATACAGGATTCCTTCTTTTCATTCTGTCATTTAGGTTGTATTGTGGAGTAACTACAATGTTGTTGATCCATCCTGTTTCCATCCTCAGTTTTCTATCCTATCACAGCCCTTAAACTGTAACTGTTTCATAGTCACCATTGGCCTCATGTTGAAATCCCTGAGTGGTTTCCTTCCTCTCCGGCAACTGAGTTAGGAAGAACGCCTGTATCTTTGTAGTGACTAGGTGTATTGACACACCATCCAAAATGTAATTAATAACTTCACCATGCTCAAAGGGATATCCATAGTCAGCTTCTAAAAAAAAATGTTTTTAAGTTATATTTTTTTATAACCCATCTACCAATAGGGGCCCTTCTTTATGAGACATTGGAAAACCTCCCTGGTCTTTGTTGTTGAATCTGTGTTTGAAATTCACTGCCCGACTACATGGACCTTACAGATAATTGTGTGTGTGTGTGTGTGTGGTACAGAGATGAGGTGGTCATTCATAAATCATGTTAAACACTATTATTGCACACAGAGTGAGTCCATGCAATTTATTATGTGACTTGTTTAAGTACTTATTATGTGTGTGTGTAGAGGGGGGAGGGGGCATTCTGTTTGCATCATAAAGGCAATTCATTATGCAAAGATGGAAAGCAAATTGGAAAAATGATATGCGAATCTGTGTAACCTGGAGAAATCTAGTCTCTTTGTGCTAAGATACCACTCCTTGTCATGCCAAACAATGACAAGGAGCGCAAGAAGTGGAACGTTTGCACAAAACCGGTTCTGGATTTCTAAGGATGTAGAGAAGCAATATGAGTTTATCCATGGATGCTACTTCTTAGCCTGGTTCCAGGTCTGTTTGTGCTGCCTTGCCAACTCCTACACTTAGAAAAAGGGTTCCAAAAGGGTTTTTACCTGGAACCTAAAGTGGTTCTTCAAAGGGTCCTTCTATGGGAACAGCCAAAGAACCCTTTTAGGTTCTAGATATCACCATTTTTTTTCCCCCTTAAGAGTGTATGGTGATTGTCACACCAAACAAACAGACTTGTCAAGACTGTACAAATAGATCTGGGAGGCTGGGATTAATAATATAGGACAAAACACAACGAGAGATACCACAACACTACATAAAGAGAGACCTAAGACAACAGCACACCATGGTAGCAACACATGACAACACACCATGGTAGCAACACATGACAACACACCATGGTAGCAACACATGACAACACACCATGGTAGCAACACATGACAACACACCATGGTAGCAACACATGACAACACAGCATGGTAGCAACACATGACAACACACCATGGTAGCAACACATGACAACACACCATGGTAGCAACACATGACAACAACACACCATGGTAGCAACACATGACAACACACCATGGTAGCAACACATGACAACATAGCATGGTAGCAACACATGACAACATAGCATGGTAGCAACACATGACAACACACCATGGTAGCAACACATGACAACACACCATGGTAGCAACACATGACAACACACCATGGTAGCAACACATGACAACATAGCATGGTAGCAACACATGACAACATAGCATGGTAGCAACACATGACAACATAGCATGGTAGCAACACATGACAACATAGCATGGTAGCAACACATGACAACACACCATGGTAGCAACACATGACAACATAGCATGGTAGCAACACATGACAACACACCATGGTAGCAACACATGACAACACACCATGGTAGCAACACATGACAACATAGCATGGTAGCAACACATGACAACATAGCATGGTAGCAACACATGACAACACAGCATGGTAGCAACACATGACAACACACCATGGTAGAAACACATGACAACATAGCATGGTAGCAACACATGACAACACACCATGGTAGCAACACATGACAACACACCATGGTAGCAACACATGACAACACACCATGGTAGAAACACATGACAACACACCATGGTAGCAACACATGACAACACACCATGGTAGCAACACATGACAACACACCATGGTAGCAACACATGACAACACACCATGGTAGAAACACATGACAACACACCATGGTAGCAACACATGACAACACACCATGGTAGCAACACATGACAACACACCATGGTAGCAACACATGACAACACACCATGGTAGCAACACATGACAACACACCATGGTAGCAACACATGACAACACACCATGGTAGCAACACATGACAACACACCATGGTAGAAACACATGACAACACAGCATGGTAGCAACACATGACAACACACCATGGTAGAAACACATGACAACACACCATGGTAGCAACACATGACAACACACCATGGTAGCAACACATGACAACACACCATGGTAGCAACACATGACAACACACCATGGTAGAAACACATGACAACACAGCATGGTAGCAACACATGACAACACACCATGGTAGCAACACATGACAACACACCATGGTAGCAACACATGACAACACACCATGGTAGCAACACATGACAACATAGCATGGTAGCAACACATGACAACATAGCATGGTAGCAACACATGACAACATAGCATGGTAGCAACACATGACAACACACCATGGTAGCAACACATGACAACACACCATGGTAGCAACACATGACAACATAGCATGGTAGCAACACACCATGGTAGCAACACATGACAACACACCATGGTAGCAACACATGACAACACACCATGGTAGCAACACATGACAACATAGCATGGTAGCAACACATGACAACACACCATGGTAGCAACACATGACAACATAGCATGGTAGCAACACACCATGGTAGCAACACATGACAACATAGCATGGTAGCAACACATGACAACATAGCATGGTAGCAACACATGACAACATAGCATGGTAGCAACACATGACAACACACCATGGTAGCAACACATGACAACACACCATGGTAGCAACACATGACAACATAGCATGGTAGCAACACACCATGGTAGCAACACATGACAACACACCATGGTAGCAACACATGACAACATAGCATGGTAGCAACACATGACAACACACCATGGTAGCAACACATGACAACACACCATGGTAGCAACACATGACAACATAGCATGGTAGCAACACACCATGGTAGCAACACATGACAACACACCATGGTAGCAACACATGACAACACACCATGGTAGCAACACATGACAACACACCATGGTAGCAACACATGACAACACACCATGGTAGCAACACATGACAACACACCATGGTAGCAACACATGACAACACAGCATGGTAGCAACACCGCTAGCTGCTCCTCCCATCCACAACCCTCTATGCTTCCTAATGTGATCAACACAGCATGGTAGCAACACATGACAACACAGCATGGTAGCAACACCGCTAGCTGCTCCTCCCATCCACAACCCTCTATGCTTCCTAATGTGATCAACACACCATGGTAGCAACACATGACAACACAGCATGGTAGCAACACAGCTAGCTGCTCCTCCCATCCACAACCCTCTATGCTTCCTAATGTGATCAACACACCATGGTAGCAACACATGACAACACAGCATGGTAGCAACACAGCTAGCTGCTCCTCCCATCCACAACCCTCTATGCTTCCTAATGTGATCAACACACCATGGTAGCAACACATGACAACACACCATGGTAGCAACACAGCTAGCTGCTCCTCCCATCCACAACCCTCTATGCTTCCTAATGTGATCAACACACCATGGTAGCAACACCGCTAGCTGCTCCTCCCATCCACAGCCCTCTATGCTTCCTAATGTGATCAACACACCATGGTAGCAACACAGCTAGCTGCTCCTCCCATCCACAGCCCTCTATGCTTCCTAATGTGATCAACACACCATGGTAGCA
This sequence comes from Oncorhynchus clarkii lewisi, assembly GCF_045791955.1. NCBI lineage: Eukaryota > Metazoa > Chordata > Actinopteri > Salmoniformes > Salmonidae > Oncorhynchus > Oncorhynchus clarkii. The sequence goes on from NC_092148.1 coordinate 91,517,846, forward strand.
ACACCGCTAGCTGCTCCTCCCATCCACAGCCCTCTATGCTTCCTAATGTGATCAACACAGCATGGTAGCAACACCGCTAGCTGCTCCTCCCATCCACAGCCCTCTATGCTTCCTAATGTGATCAACACAGCATGGTAGCAACACCGCTAGCTGCTCCTCCCATCCACAACCCTCTATGCTTGCTAATGTGATCTGCAGCAGTCAGAATATTCTGATTGAACAATGAGGTTGCATAACCATAAACCCTCTCCCAGATCAGACCTGGGTTCAACCACCATTTGAAAATCTTTTAAATAATTTAAGCGTTTGCTTTTGGAGTGCCTGTGTAACGGATGTGAAACCGCTAGCTTAGTTAGCGGCGCTAAATAGCGTTTCCATCGGTGACGTCACTTGCTCTGAGACCTTGAAGTAGTGGTTCCCCCTTTGCTCTGCAAGGGCCGCGGCTTTTGTGGAGCGATGGGTAACGATGCTTCGTGGGTGACTGTTGTTGATGTGTGCAGAGGGTCTCTGGTTCGAGCCCGGCGAGGGGCGAGGGGACGGACTAAAGTTATACTGTTACACCTGGAATGCCAGGTTTGTGCTTTTTGTACTTTTCTACTGGTCCCATTGTCACAGCTAAACTATTTAAAAATGATATCAAATCGTTTTTGAACCCAGGTCTGATTCAGATGTATCAGATATGATCTTGTGCAACTATGAGTCTATATCTGAATATGACCCTATTGGATTGGTATGACTGTATACATTAGCTAGGTTACCTTGTAGATTCGTTGAATACCAACCCATTTCGCAACTTTATAAAAAGGGCCAGAGAGACAATTCAATTCTCTGATTCCTATACAATTGTCAGATGTTACAGAATGTGCTAAAAACTATAGCTGACGGCTAGTTAATTATTGTGATTGATTGTTTGATATCTACTTCCTTGTATCTAATTAAGGTTTCACTATGGACGGAAGGATGTATCAACCAACCCTTATCTCATTGGTCGTATTGCTCTTCACCCTGTCCAATATTGTCTATGGGGGTAAAATATTAATCTACCCAATGGATGGAAGCCACTGGGTCAACATGAGAGTCATCATCGAAGAGTTGCATTCCAAAGGCCATGACATCACAGTGGTGCGAGCTTCAAACAGCTGGTACATCAAGGAGAATTCCCCCCACTACACCACCATTACCATCCCCAACACTGGTGGCTTCGATGAAAACTTCTTTGGTGAATTTATATTAAGTAAACATCTGAAGATTCAAAGGGAGCAGGGGAAAAGTTTTTGGACCGAACTCAAGCTTCAGTCATCAATGAAGGAGACTTTTTTCGAGTTCCACAAGAACATGGCTGAAATGATCACTCGTGTCCTTGAAGACAGAAAGTTGATCCAGTCTCTCCAGGATGCTAAGTTTGATTTGGTTCTGACAGATCCTGGGATTGGTGGAGGGACGATCTTAGCCCGCGTCCTCCACCTTCCTCTGGTTTACAATGTCAGATGGACCATTCAAGGTGAAGCTCATTTGGTCATCGCCCCGTCGCCTCTCTCTTACGTCCCATACACAGCCACAGAGTTGACAGACAAGATGACCTTCCTCCAGAGAGTCACCAACATCTTAGCTTACATACTCGGGAGTTACACATTGGCATCTATCACAGAACCCAACTACAAACCGATAGTCCAGCGTTACTTTGGCCCTGACGTCGATTACAACGCATTCTTCCAGGAAGCAGATATCTGGCTCATGAGAAGCGATTTTGTCTTTGAATTTCCGAAACCCACCATGCCGAATATGGTCTACATTGGTGGGTTCCAGTGTAAGCCCTCCAAGCCTCTTCCACAGGACCTGGAGGAGTTTGTTCAGAGTTCCAGCGAGCATGGGGTTGTCATGATGACTCTGGGGACTTTGGTGGCAGAGCTTCCTGAAGATATCGCAGATGAAATCGCTGCCGCGTTCGCTCAGCTGCCTCAGAAGGTCATCTGGAGGTATGGATGGATGGATATATCCTTTAATTAATTGGACAAATTATGAGTAAAAATGGAGCCAGTTTTCCAAAAACAATAAGGCCTGGTCCTGGACTAAAAAACTATTTCAAATGTTATTCTCCATTGAGCATGCTTTTAGTCCAGGACTTTATCTGGGCCTAGACTTAAAAACAAAAGTGTCAGATTTCCATGTATATCCACTGTGGTTCTCTTGTGGTTCTCAGGTATACTGGACAGAGACCCTCTACCCTGGGTAACAACACCCTACTGGTGGACTGGCTTCCCCAGAACGACCTCCTAGGACACCCCAAGACCCGGGCCTTCGTAGCCCATGGAGGAACCAACGGTGTCCAGGAGGCCATCTACCACGGCGTCCCGGTAGTCGGCCTCCCTCTCGCCTTCGACCAGTCCGACAACCTCTCCAAGTTGAAGGAGAGGGGGGCAGCTAACACGGTGGATATCGTCACAATGGACAGAAATGTGTTCCTGGAGGCTTTGAAGGCTGTGCTGCATGAACCGTCCTACAGGGAGAACATGCAGAGGTTGTCCAGACTGCACAGAGACCAACCTATTAAACCACTGGACAAGGCAGTGTTCTGGATCGAGTTTGTTATGAGACATAAAGGAGCTCGTCACCTGAGGACAGAGTCCTATAAGATGTCCTGGATAGTATACCACTCGGTTGATGTGATAGCGACTTTGCTGGCGTGTGTGTTGCTTGTAACGCTGGTTTGCCTGGCAGTCGTAAGATGTGTTTGGCGTAAGGTGTTTTGCAGGAACAAAGTGAAAAGTGAATGATAATGTATTTTGAGATGTGAATATTAAAATAATATCTTATCATTGCTCAATCAGCAATTTATCAATAACATTTACATTTGATCAATAAAACATTGTTTTAGGGTATGTGATATCTTTGTCATTCAAATTTGTTTCTTAAATGGGTATGGATTTAAATAATCTATGCAGTATACTCAGGGGACGGGGGAAGAGATCACGATGACTTTATCATGTCCATTTACGATTGGCCCGAAATTCTGTCACCGGTAAATAGGAAGTCCTCTTCTGTCAGGATCATTGTAATCATATGGCTGCTGCAGAGGTAATGGACAATCCATTTATTTTTTACCCAACATTGTAGAATCAGTAATACTATAAATCAAAATGTATTTGGTCACATACACATGGTTAGCAGATGCTAATGCGAGCGTAGCGAAATGCTTGTGCTTCTAGTTCCGACTGTAGTAATATCTAACAAGTAATCTAACAACAACTCCCCAACAACTACCTAATACAGACAAATCTAACAGGGTTGAATGAGAATATGTACATATAAATATATGGATGAGTGATGGCCGAGCGGCATAGGCAAGGTGCAATAGATGGTATAAAATACAGTATATACATATGAGTAATGTAAGATATTTAAACAACATTAAAGTGGCCTTATTTAAAGTGCCATTGTATAAAGTGACTAGTTATCCATATGTTAATGTGGCCAGTGATTGGGTCTCAGTGTAGGGAGCAGCCTCTCTGAGTTAATGATTGCTGTTTAGCAGTTTGATGGCCTTGAGATAAAAGCTGTTCTTCTCGGTCCCAGCTTTGACGCAGCTGTACTGACCTCGCCTTCTGGATTGGAGCGGTGTGAACAGACAGTGGCTCGGGTCGTTGTCCTTGATGATCTTTTAGGCCTTCCTGTGACATCGGGTGCTGTAGGTGTCAATGGAGGGCAGGTAGTTTGCCCCGTTGATACGTTGTGCAGACCTCATCACCCTCTGGAGAGCCTTGCGGTTTAGGGCGGTCCAGTTACTGTATGTGATACAGCCTGACAGGATGCTCTCGATTATGCATCTGTAAAAGTTTGTCAGAGTTTTGGGTGACAAGCCAGATTTTTTCAGCCTCCAGAGGTTGAAGAGGCGCTGTTGTGCCTTCTTCACCACACTGTCTATGTGGGTGAACCATTTCACTTTGTCTGTGATGTGTATGCCGAGGAACTTAAAACTTTCCACTTGTGTCCCTTTGATGTGGATAGGGGGGTGCTCCCTCTGCTGTTTCCTGAAGTCCATGATCATCTCCTTTGTTTTGTTGAGGTTAAGTGAGAGGTTGTTTTCCTGACACCACACTCCGTGTGCCCTTGCTTCCTCCCTGTAGGCTGTCTCGTCGTTGTTGGTTATCAAGCCCACTACTGTTGTGTCATCTGCAAACTTGATGATTGTGTTGGAGGCGTGCATGGCCACGCAGTCGTGGGTCAACAGGGAATACAGGAGGGGGCTGGGCACGCACCCTTGTGGGGCCCCAGTGTTGAGTGTCAGAGAAGTGGAGATGTTGTTTCCTACCTTCACCACCTGGGGGCGGCCCGTCAGAAAGTCCAGGACCCAATTGCACAGGACGGGGTTGAGACCCAGGGCCTCCAGCTTGATGATGAGCTTGGAGGGTACTATGGTTTTGAATACTGACCTGTAGTCAATGAACAGCATTCTTACATAGTTACTCATTTTGTCCAGATGGAATAGGGCAGTGTGATGGTGATTGCATCCTCTGTGGACTTGTTAGGGCGGTATGCAAACTGAAGCGGGTCTAGGGTGGCCGGTAAGGTGGAGGTGATATGATCCTTGACTACTCTAAAAGCATTTCACTATGACAGAAGTGAGGGCTACGGGGCGGTCGTCATTTAGTTCAGTTATCTTTGCCTTCTTGAGTACAGGAACAATGGTAGCCATCTTGAAGCATGTGGGGACAACAGACTGGGATAGGGAGCGATTGAATATGTCTGTAAACACACCAGCCAGCTGGTCTGCACATGCTCTGAGGACACGGCTAGGGATACCGTCTGGGCCAGTAGCCTTGCAAGGTTTTTACTCACGTCGGCCACGGAGAAGGAGAGGAGTTGCCCAGTCCTTGTTAGCGGGCTAGGGATGCCGTCTGGGCAAGCAGCCTTGCGAGGGTTAACTCTTAAATGTTTTACTCACGTCGGCCACAGAGAAGGAGAGGGGTGGGTGTGCAGTCCTTGTTAGCGGACTGCGATGTTGGCACTGTACTATCCTCAAAGTGGGCAAAGAAGGTATTTAGTTTGTCTGGAAGTGTGACGTCGATGTCTGTGACGTGGTTGGTTTTATTTTTGTAGTCTGTGATTTCCTGTAGATCCTGCCACATACGTCTCGTGCCCGAGCCATTGAATTGCGACTCCACCTTGTCCCTGTACTGGCATTTCTCTTGTTTGATTGCCTTGCGGAGGGAATAACTACACAGTTTATATTCAGCCATATTCCCAGACCTATTTCCATTGTTAAATGCGGTGGTTCGCACTTTCAGTTTTTCGCAAATGCCACCATCCATCCACGGGTTTCTGGTTAGGGTAGGTTTTAATAGTCACAGTCGGTACAACATCTCCAATGCACCTCTTTATAAACTCACTCACAAGTCAGCGTATAGGTCGATGTTGTTCTCTGAGGCTGACCAGAACATATTCCAACATGATCTAAACAATCTTGAAGCTTGGCTTCCGATTGGTCAGACCAGCGTTGACTGGTTCTCGTCACTGGTACATCCTGTTTGAGTTTATGCCTTTAAAACAGTAGGAGCAAGATGGCGTCGTGGTCGGATTTGTCGAAGGGAGGGCGGGGAAGGGCTTTATATGCATCACGGAAGTTATAGTAGCAGTGATCCAGTGTATTAGTGCAATCAATATGATGATGGAATTTAGGTAGCCTTGTTCTAAAATTTGCTTTGTTAAATTCCCCAGCAACAATAAATGCACCCTCAGGATATATGATTTCCTATTTACATAAAGTCCAGTGAAGTTCCTTTAGGGCCGTCTTGTCTGCTTGAGGGGGAATGTAAACAGCTGTGACTATAACTGACGAGAATTCTCTTGGTAGGTAATATGGCCGGCATTTGATTGTAAGGAATTCTAGTTTGGTTGAGCAGAAGGACTTGAGTTCCTGTATGTTATGATTACACCATGAGTCGTTAATCATGAAGCATTCACCCCCGCCCTTCCTCTTCCCCAAGAGGTGTTCACCTCTGTCGGCACAATGCATGGAGAAGCCCGGTGGCTGAACCGATTCCGACTACCTGTCCCGAGAGTGCCATGTTTCTGTGAAACAGAGAATATTACAATCTCTGATGTCTCTCTGGAAGGCAACCCTTGCTCGAATTTCGTCTACCTTCTTGTCAAGAGACTGGACGTTGGCAAGTAGTATACTCGGGAGCGGTGGACGATGTGAACGTCTACGGAGTCTGACCAGGAGGCTGCTTTGTCTGCCCCTTCTGCGGCGCTGTTGTTTGGGATCGGCTTCTGGAATTAGATCCATTGCCCTGGGTGATGGTCTGAACAAAGGATCGCTTCGGGAAAGTCGTATTCCTGGTCGTAATGATGGTATATGATGGTATATCCATTAGTTGTTCCCGGCTGTATGTAATAAGACTTAATATTTAATGGGGTAACAATGTAAGATATAAACAGGGTTGGGGTCTGTCCAGTAACCAGGGTCGGGGTCAGTTCAGTAACCAGGGTTGGGGTCAGTCCAGTAACCATGATTGGAGTCAGTCCAGAAGCCAGGATTGGGGTCACTCCAGTAACCAGGGTCAGTCCAGAAACCAGGATTGGGGTCAGTACAGTAACCAGAGGATTGGGGTCAGTACAGTAACCAGGGTCAGTCAAGTAACCAGGATTGGGGTCAGTCAAGTAACCAGGATTGGGGTCAGTCAAGTAACCAGGATTGGGGTCAGTCCAGTAACCAGTATTGGGGTCAGTCCTGTAACCAGGATTGGGGTCAGCCCAGTAACTAGGATTGGGGTCAGTCCAGTAACCAGGATTGGGGTCAGTCCTGTAACCAGGATTGGGGTCAGTCCAGTAACCACGATTGGGGTCATTCCTGTAACCGGGATTGGGGTCATTCCTGTAACCAGGATTGGGGTCAGTCCTGTAACTAGGATTGGGGTCAGTCCAGTAACCAGGATTGAGGTCAGTCCAGTAACCAGGGTCAGTCCAGTAACCAGGATTGGGGTCAGTCCTGTAACCAGCATTGGGGTCAGTCCTGTAACCAGGATTGGGGTCAGTCCTGTAACCAGGATTGGGGTCATTCCTGTAACCAGGATTGGGGTCAGTCCTGTAACCAGGATTGGGGTCAGTCCAGTAACCAGGATTGGGGTCAGTCCAGTAACCAGGGTCAGTCCAGTAACCAAGATTGGGGTCAGTCCAGTAACCAGCATTGGGGTCAGTCCAGTAACCAGCATTGGGGTCAGTCCAGTAACCAGGATTGAGGTCAGTCCAGTAAACAGCATTGGGGTCAGTCCAGTAACCAGGATTGGGTTCAGCCCCGTAACCAGGATTGGGGTCAGTCCTGTAACCAGGATTGGAGTCAGTCCAGTAACCAGGATTGGGGTCATTCCTGTAACCAGGATTGGGGTCAGTCCTGTAACCAGGATTGGGGTCAGTCCAGTAACCAGGATTGGGGTCAGTCCAGTAACCAGGGTCAGTCCAGTAACCAAGATTGGGGTCAGTCCAGTAACCAGCATTGGGGTCAGTCCAGTAACCAGCATTGGGGTCAGTCCAGTAACCAGGATTGAGGTCAGTCCAGTAACCAGCATTGGGGTCAGTCCAGTAACCAGGATTGGGTTCAGCCCCGTAACCAGGATTGGGGTCAGTCCAGTAACCAGGGTCAGTCCAGTAACCAAGATTGGGTTCAGTCCAGTAACCAGCATTGGGGTCAGTCCAGTAACCAGCATTGGGGTCAGTCCAGTAACCAGGATTGAAGTCAGTCCAGTAACCAGCATTGGGGTCAGTCCAGTAACCAGGATTGGGTTCAGCCCCGTAACCAGGATTGGGGTCAGTCCTGTAACCAGGATTGGAGTCAGTCCAGTAACCTGGATTGGGGTCAGTCCAGTAACCAGGATTGGGGTCAGTCCAGTAACCAGGATTGGGTTCAGCCCCGTAACCAGGATTGGGGTCAGTCCAGTAACCTGGATTGGGGTCAGTCCAGTAACCAGGATTGGGGTCAGTCCAATAACCAGTATTACCAGCAACTATGAGTCTATCTGAATATGACCCTATTGGATTGGTATGACAATATACATTAGCTTGGTTATCTAGTAGATTCGTTGAATACCAACCCATTTCGCAACTTTATAAAAAGGGCCAGAGAGACAATTCAATTCTCTGATTCCTATACAATTGTCAGATGTTACAGAATGTGCTAAAAACTATAGCTGACGGCTAGTTAATTATTGTGATTGATTGTTTGACATCTACTTCCTTGTATCTAATTAAGGTTTCACCATGGACGGAAGGATGTATCAACCAACCCTTATCTCATTGGTCGTATTGCTCTTCACCCTGTCCAATATTGTCTATGGGGGTAAAATATTAATCTACCCAATGGATGGAAGCCACTGGGTCAACATGAGAGTCATCATCGAAGAGTTGCATTCCAAAGGCCATGACATCACAGTGGTGCGAGCTTCAAACAGCTGGTACATCAAGGAGAATTCCCCCCACTACACCACCATTACCATCCCCAACACTGGTGGCTTCGATGAAAACTTCTTTGGTGAATTTATATTAAGTAAACATCTGAAGATTCAAAGGGAGCAGGGGAAAAGTTTTTGGACCGAACTCAAGCTTCAGTCATCAATGAAGGAGACTTTTTTCGAGTTCCACAAGAACATGGCTGAAATGATCACTCGTGTCCTTGAAGACAGAAAGTTGATCCAGTCTCTCCAGGATGCTAAGTTTGATTTGGTTCTGACAGATCCTGGGATTGGTGGAGGGACGATCTTAGCCCGCGTCCTCCACCTTCCTCTGGTTTACAATGTCAGATGGACCATTCAAGGTGAAGCTCATTTGGTCATCGCCCCGTCGCCTCTCTCTTACGTCCCATACACAGCCACAGAGTTGACAGACAAGATGACCTTCCTCCAGAGAGTCACCAACATCTTAGCTTACATACTCGGGAGTTACACATTGGCATCTATCACAGAACCCAACTACAAACCGATAGTCCAGCGTTACTTTGGCCCTGACGTCGATTACAACGCATTCTTCCAGGAAGCAGATATCTGGCTCATGAGAAGCGATTTTGTCTTTGAATTTCCGAAACCCACCATGCCGAATATGGTCTACATTGGTGGGTTCCAGTGTAAGCCCTCCAAGCCTCTTCCACAGGACCTGGAGGAGTTTGTTCAGAGTTCCAGCGAGCATGGGGTTGTCATGATGACTCTGGGGACTTTGGTGGCAGAGCTTCCTGAAGATATCGCAGATGAAATCGCTGCCGCGTTCGCTCAGCTGCCTCAGAAGGTCATCTGGAGGTATGGATGGATGGATATATCCTTTAATTAATTGGACAAATTATGAGTAAAAATGGAGCCAGTTTTCCAAAAACAATAAGGCCTGGTCCTGGACTAAAAAACTATTTCAAATGTTATTCTCCATTGAGCATGCTTTTAGTCCAGGACTTTATCTGGGCCTAGACTTAAAAACAAAAGTGTCAGATTTCCATGTATATCCACTGTGGTTCTCTTGTGGTTCTCAGGTATACTGGACAGAGACCCTCTACCCTGGGTAACAACACCCTACTGGTGGACTGGCTTCCCCAGAACGACCTCCTAGGACACCCCAAGACCCGGGCCTTCGTAGCCCATGGAGGAACCAACGGTGTCCAGGAGGCCATCTACCACGGCGTCCCGGTAGTCGGCCTCCCTCTCGCCTTCGACCAGTCCGACAACCTCTCCAAGTTGAAGGAGAGGGGGGCAGCTAACACGGTGGATATCGTCACAATGGACAGAAATGTGTTCCTGGAGGCTTTGAAGGCTGTGCTGCATGAACCGTCCTACAGGGAGAACATGCAGAGGTTGTCCAGACTGCACAGAGACCAACCTATTAAACCACTGGACAAGGCAGTGTTCTGGATCGAGTTTGTTATGAGACATAAAGGAGCTCGTCACCTGAGGACAGAGTCCTATAAGATGTCCTGGATAGTATACCACTCGGTTGATGTGATAGCGACTTTGCTGGCGTGTGTGTTGCTTGTAACGCTGGTTTGCCTGGCAGTCGTAAGATGTGTTTGGCGTAAGGTGTTTTGCAGGAGCAAAGTGAAAAGTGAATGATAATGTATTTTGAGATGTGAATATTAAAATAATATCTTATCATTGCTCAATCAGCAATTTATCAATAACATTTACATTTGATCAATAAAACATTGTTTTAGGGTATGTGATATCTTCGTCATTCAAATTTGTTTCTTAAATGGGTATGGATTTAAATAATCTATGCAGTATACTCAGGAGATCAAGAGATCAAGAGATTTACGATTGGCCCGAAATTCTGTCACCGGTAAATAGGAAGTCCTCTTCTGTCAGGATCATTGTAATCATATGGCTGCTGCAGAGGTAATGGACAATCCATTTATTTTTTACCCAACATTGTAGAATCAGTAATACTATAAATCAAAATGTATTTGGTCACATACACATGGTTAGCAGATGTTAATGCGAGTGTAGCAAAATGCTTGTGTTTCTAGTTTCGACCGTGCAGTAATATCTAACAAGTAATCTAACAATTTCACAACAACGACCTTATACTCACAAGCGTAAAGTAATGAATAAGAATATGTACCTAGAAATATGGATGGGACAGTTATTGTGATGAAACACGGCACGGTGTTAACTCTATCTCTGTGATTGGTTTATTACAGAGCAACTTTTAAGTGTTGTCATTTCTCCAGGCATTTTAACGTTATTTAAAAATCAAATACCTTCTTTTTCTCTTCATGATCGCACGACGGAGTGTATATGAAACATGCAAAGCTTACTGGGTAAGTGTTGTAATTTTTTGGATGCTGCTCAGATCTTTTTTTTTTTTTGAAGAAGAAGAAGACCCATCTCTTTACACAGAGGGATGAAAGCTTGGTCCTCAAAGCAATCGTCCTTTGTAAACGATTTTGTCAATAACCACAGTATTGGCTTTGAATTGCATTCAGAACTCCTACAGCTATTGTTTGGCATGACAAACAGATCTGGGTCCCGGATAGGTACATTCACTTCCCTTGTGGTTCCATTATCTATGGTTTTGATCCTAATCATTAACCAGGGTTGGGGTCGGTCCTGTAAAAATCGAATCTAATCCAATTTTATTGGTCACAAACACATGGTTAGCAGATGCTAATGCGAGCGTAGCGAAATGCTTGTGCTTCTAGTTCCGACTGTAGTAATATCTAACAAGTAATCTAACAACAACTCCCCAACAACTACCTAATACAGACAAATCTAAAAGGGTTGAATGAGAATATATACATATAAATATATGGATGAGCGAGGGCCGAGCGGCATAGGCAAGGTGCAATAGATGGTATAAAATACAGTATATACATATGAGTAATGTAAGATATTTAAACAACATTAAAGTGGCCTTATTTAAAGTGCCATTGTATAAAGTGACTAGTTATCCATATGTTAATGCAGCAGGTGATTGGGTCTCAGTGTAGGGAGCAGCCTCTCTGAGTTAATGATTGCTGTTTAGCAGTTTGGTGGCCTTGAGATAGAAGCTGTTCTTCTCGGTCCCAGCTTTGACGCAGCTGTACTGACCTCGCCTTCTGGATTGGAGCGGTGTGAACAGGCAGTGGCTCGGGTTGTTGTCCTTGATGATCTTTTAGGCCTTCCTGTGACATCGGGTGCTGTAGGTGTCATGGATGGCAGGTAGTTTGCCCCCGTTGATACGTTGTGCAGACCTCATCACCCTCTGGAGAGCCTTGCGGTTTAGGGCAGTGCAGTTACCGAATCAGGTTGAGATACAGCCTGACAGGATGCTCTCGATTATGCATCTGTAAAAGTTTGTCCGAGTTTTGGGTGACAAGCTAGATTTTTTCAGCCTCCAGAGGTTGAAGAGGCGCTGTTGTGCCTTCTTCACCACACTGTCTATGTGGGTGGACCATTTCACTTTGTCTGTGATGTGTTTGCCGAGGAACTTAAAACTTTCCACCTTCTGTATCTTTGATGTGGATAGTGGGGTGCTCCCTCTGCTGGTTCCTGAAGTCCATGATCATCTCCTTTGTTTGGTTGACGTTAAGTGAGAGGTTGTTTTCCTGACACCACACTCCGTGTGCCCTTGCTTCCTCCCTGTAGGCTGTCTCGTCGTTGTTGGTAATCAAGCCCACTACTGGTGTGTCATCTGCAAACTTGATGATTGAGTTGGAGGCGTGCATTGCCACGCAGTCGTGGGTGAACAGGGAATACAGGAGGGGGCTGAGCACGCACCCTTGTGGGGCCCCACCTGGGGGCGGCCCGTCAGAAAGTCCAGGACCCAATTGCACAGGGCGGGGTTGAGACCCAGGGCCTCCAGCTTGATGATGAGCTTGGAGGGTACTATGGTTTTGAATACTGACCTGTAGTCAATGAATAGCATTCTTACATAGTTATTAATTTTGTCCAGATGGAATAGGGCAGTGTGATGGTGATTGCGTCCTCTGGGGACCTGTTGGGGCGGTATGCAAACTGAAGCGGGTCTAGGGTGGCCGGTAAGGTGGAGGTGATATGATCCTTGACTACTCTAAAAGCACTTCACGATGACAGAAGTGAGGGCTACGGGGCGGTAGTCATTTAGTTCAGTTATCTTTGCCATCTTGAAGCATATGGGGACAACAGACTGGGATAGGGAGCGATTGAATATGTCTGTAAACACACCAGCCAGCTGGTCTGCACATGCTCTGAGGACACAGCTAGGGATGCCGTCTGGGCCAGTAGCCTTGCGAGGGTTTACTCATTTAACTGTTTTACGCACGTCGGCCACGGAGAAGGAGAGGAGTTGCCCAGTCCTTGTTAGCGGGCTAGGGATGCCGTCTGGGCAAGCAACCTTGCGAGGGTTAACTCATTTAAATGTTTTACTCACGTCGGCCACGGAGAAAGAGGGGGGGGTGTGCGCAGTCCTTGTTAGCGGACTGCGATGTTGGCACTGTATTATCCTCAAAGCGGGCAAAGAAGGTATTTAGTTTGTCTGGAAGTGTGACGTCGATGTCCGTGACGTGGTTGGTTTTCTTTTTGTAGTCTGTGATTTCCTGTAGACCCTGCTACATACGTCTCGTGCCTGAGCCATTGAATTGCGACTCCACCTTGTCCCTGTACTGGCATTTCTCTTGTTTGATTGCCTTGCGGAGGGAATAACTACACAGTTTATATTCAGCCATATTCCCATATTCCCAATTGTGCAAGTTCTCCCACTTAAAAAGATGAGAGAGGCCTGTAATTTTCATCATAGGTACACTTCAAATATGACAGACAAAATTAGGAGAAAAACATCCAGAAAATTACATTGAAGGATTTTTAATGAATTTATTTGCAAAATGTGGTGGAAAATAAGTATTTGGTCAATAACAAAGTTTATCTCAATACTTTGTTATATACCCTTTGTTGGCAATGACAGAGGTCAAACGTTTTCTGTAAGTCTTCACAAGGTTTTCACACACTGTTGCTGGTATTTTTTGCCCATTCCTCCATGCAGATCTCCTCTAGAGCAGTGATGTTTTGGGTTTGTTGCTGGGCAACACGGACTTTCAACTCCCTCCAAAGATTTTCTATGGGGTTCAGAACTGGAGACTGGCTAGGCCACTCCAGGACCTTGAAATGCTTCTTACGAAGCCCCTCCTTCGTTGCCCGGGCGGTGTGTTTGGGATCATTGTCATGCTGAAAGACCCAGCCATGTTTCATCTTCAATGCCCTTGCTGACGGAAGGAGGTTTTCACTCAAAATCTCCCGATAAGGGCCTCCCGGGTGGCGCAGTGGTTAAGGGCGCTGTACTGCAGCGCCAGCTGTGCCATCAGAGTCCTGGGTTCGCGCCCAGGCTCTGTCGTAACCGGCCGCGACCGGGAGGTCCGTGGCCTAGCGTCAATTGGCCTAGCGTCGCCCGGGTTAGGGAGGGCTTGGTCGGTAGGGGTGTCCTTGTCTCATCGCGCACCAGCGACTCCTGTGGCGGGCTGGGCGCAGTGTAAAAACAGCCCCAAAGCATGATGTTTCCACCCCCATGCTTCACAGTAGGTATGGTGTTCTTTGGATGCAACTCAGCATTCTTTGTCCTCCAAACAAGTTGAGTTTTTACCAAAAAGTTTTATTTTGGTTTCATCTGACCATATGACATTCCCCCAATCTTCTTCTGGATCATCCAAATGCTCTCTAGCAAACTTCAGACGGGCCTGGACATGTACTGGCTTAAGCTGGGGGACACGTCTGGCACTGCTGGATTTGAGTCCCTGGCGGCGTAGTGTGTTACTGATGGTAGGCTTTGTTACTTTGGTCCCAGCTCTCTGCAGGTCATTCACTAGGTCTCCCCGTGTGGTTCTGGGATTTTTGCTCACCGTTCTTGTGATCATTTTGACCCCACGGGGTGAGATCTACATCCTGTTTGAGTTTATGCCTATAAAACAGTAGGAGCAAGATGGTGTCGTGGTCAGATTTGTCGAAGGGAGGGCGGGGGAGGGCTTTATATGCATCACGGAAGTTATAGTAGCAGTGATCCAGTGTATTAGTGCAATCAATATGATGATGGAATTTAGGTAGCCTTGTTCTCAAATTTGCTTTGTTAAAATCCGCAGCTACAATAAATTCACCTTCAGGATATATGATTTCTTGTTTACATAAAGTCCAGTGAAGTTCCTTTAGGGCCGTCTTGTCTGCTTGAGGGGGAATGTAAACAGCTGTGACTATAACTGACGAGAATTCTCTTGGTAGGTAAAATGGCCGGCATTTGATTGTAAGGAATTCTAGTTTGGGTGAGCAGAAGGACTTGAGTTCCTGTATGTTATGATTACACCATGAGTCGTTAATCATGAAGCATTCACCCCCGCCCTTCTTCTTCCCCAAGAGGTGTTCCCCTCTGTCGGCACAATGCATGGAGAAGCCCGGTGGCTGAACCGATTCCGACTACCTGTCCCGAGAGTGCCATGTTTCTGTGAAACAGAGAATATTACAATCTCTGATGTCTCTCTGGAAGGCAACCCTTGCTCGAATTTCGTCTACCTTCTTTTCAAGAGACTGGACGTTGGCAAGTAGTATACTCGGGAGCGGTGGACGATGTGAACGTCTACGGAGTCTGACCAGGAGGCTGCTTTGTCTGCCCCTTCTGCGGCGCTGTTGTTTGGGATCGGCTTCTGGAATTAGATCCATTGCCCTGGGTGATGGTCTGAACAAAGGATCCGCTTCGGGAAAGTCGTATTCCTGATCGTAATGATGGTATATGATGGTATATCCATTAGTTGTTCCCGGCTGTATGTAATAAGACTTCATATTTCCTGGGGTAACAATGTAAGATATAACCAGGGTCAGTCCAGTAACCAGGATTGGGGTCAGTACAGTAACCAGGGTCAGTCAAGTAACCAGGATTAGGGACAGTCAAGTAACCAGGATTGGGGTCAGTCCTGTAACCAGGATTGGGGTCAGTCCTGTAACCAGGATTGGGGTCAGCCCAGTAACTAGGATTGGGGTCAGTCCAGTAACCAGGATTGGGGTCAGTCCAGTAACCAGGATTGGGGTCAGTCCAGTAACCACGATTGGGGTCATTCCTGTAACCGGGATTGGGGTCATTCCTGTAACCAGGATTGGGGTCAGTCCAGTAACCAGGATTGGGGTCAGTCCAGTAACCAGCATTGGGGTCGGTCCAGTAACCAGCATTGGGGTCAGTCCAGTAACCAGGATTGGGGTCAGTCCAGTAACCAGCATTAAGGTCAGTCCAGTAACCAGGATTGGGGTCAGCCCCGTAACTAGGATTGGGGTCAGTCCTGTAACCAGGATTGGGGTCAGTCCAGTAACCAGGATTGGGGTCAGTCCAGTAACCAGGATTGGGGTCAGTCCTGCAACCAGGATTGGTGTTGATTCCATTCTGAAAGTAAACTGAATTAACAGTTTCACTTCATTTATTTTCAATAGGAATTTCACACTAAACAAAAATAGAAATGCCACATGCATTTCAAAAGATTTTACTGAGTTACAGTTCATATTAGGAAATCAGTCAATTGAAATATAAATCTATGGATTTCACATGTCTGGGAATACATATATGCATATGTTGGTCACAGATACTGTACCTTAAAATAAAGTTAGGGGCTTGGATCAGAAAGCCAGTCATTATGTCTGGTGAGTATGTCGGCCATGAAAGAACTGGGCGATTTTCAGCTTCCAGGAATTGTGTACAGATTCTTGTGACATGGGGCAGTGCATTATCATGCTGAAACATGAAATGATGGCGGAGGATGAATTGCGCGACAATGAGTCTCAATCTCTTCAAGGTATCTCTGTGCATTCAAAATTGCCATCGATAAAATGGAATTATGCTCGTTGTCCGTAGCTTATGCCTGCCCATACCATAACCCCACCTCACCATTGGGCTCTCTGTTCACAATGTTGACATCAGCAAACTGCTCGCCCGTACAGTTGAACCCGTGATTCATCCGTTAAGAGCACACCTCTCCAGCGTGCCAGTGGCCATCGAAGTTGAGCATTTGCCCACTGAAGTCGGTTACGACACCGAACTGCAGTCAGGTCAAGACCCTGGTGAGGATGACGAGCACGCAGATGAGCTTCCCTGAGACAGTTTCTGACAGTTTGTGCACAAATTCTTTGGTTGTGTAAACCCACAGTTTTATCAGCTGTCCGGGTGGCTGGTCTCAGATGATCCCACAGGTGAAGAAGCCGGATGTGGAGGTCCTGGGTTGACGTGATTATACGTGGTCTGTGGCTGTGAGGCCAGTTGGACATACTGCCAAATTCTCTAAAACGTAGTTGGAGGCGGCTTGTGGTAGAGAAAATAATATAACATTTTCTGTTAACAGCTCTGGTGGACATTCCTGCAGTCGGCATGCCAATAGCACGCTCCATCAAAATTTGAGATATCTGTTATATTGTGTTGTGTGACAAACTTCACTTTTTAGAGTGGTCTTTTAATGTCCCCAGCGCAAGGTGCACCTGTGTAATGATCATGCTGTTTAAACAGCTTCTTGATATGTCACACCTGTCAGGTGAATTAATTATCTTGGCAAAGGAGAAATGCTCACTAACAAGAATGTAAACACATTTGTGAACAAAATTTGAGAGAAATAAGCTTTTTGTGCGTATGGAACATATTTGGGATCTTCTATTTCAGCTCATGAAACCCGGGACCAACACTTTCCATGTTGAGTTTATATTTTGGTTCAGTATAGTTTACTTCCTGAATTAACTTATTTGACTCCCAACCCTGATAGACAATCCTGTAACACTTAAGATAATATTAGAATAGCCCAGATGGAAATAGTTTGTTAATTCCCATGGTTGCTACACTAGGGGGAACGCAATGGGAAAGCAATGTATGAGATCTCTCCACACCCTCTGATGGATCAGATGGATCAGAAGAAGGACGATGATGGAACTATTCAGTGCTACAAAGAATGGGAGATCCTTGGAGCCTGACTGTCACGTTTACACCCGCTCCGACGGTCGACGTCGCCGGTTTAATAACAACCGGCTCTGGCAACTTATCTTTATGCACACCTGGCAACCCGTCATTACACACACCTGGCAACCCATCATTACACACCTGGCAACCCGTCATTATGTACACCTGGCAACCCATCATTATACACACCTGGCAACCCATCGTTATACACACCTGGCAACCCGTCATTACGCAGACCTGACAACCCATCATTACACACACCTGGCAACCCATCATTACGCACGCCTGGCAACCCATCATTACGCACGCCTGGCAACCCATCATTACCCACACCTGGCAACCCATCATTACGCACACATGGCAACCCATCATTACCCACACCTGGCAACCCATCATTACGCACACCTGGCAACCCATCATTACGCACACCTGGCAACCCATAATTACGCACACCTGGCAACCCATCATTTTACACACCTGGCAACCCATCATTTACACACCTGGCAACCCATCATTACGCACACCTGGCAACCCATCATTTTACACACCTGGCAACCCATCATTTACACACCTGGCAACCCATCATTACCCCCACCTGGCAACCATCATTACACACCTGGCAACCCATCATTACCCACACCTGGCAACCCATCATTACCAACACATGGCAACCCATCATTACCCACACCTGGCAACCCTCAGTTTTTTGGTTTGCTGAATCTCGGATTGCAACTTTTTTAAGGGTTTCATAACGCATGTTATAAGTAGCACATAAGCACTGCATAAGAAGTTCACAAATGCTTATGTCAACAACTGATATTTGATATTTCTGTCTGCTATTTCTGTCTGCTATCCCGTCTGTGTCCGCAGCCCCTGCTGGGTCTCAGTAGGTGTACCAGGGCAGACGGTGTGTGAGGCCATCTGCTGTTTGGCAAAGAGAGGTACATGGCAAGACATCACTTATTGGAATCAACACATCATTTGTACCAATGTTTGTAAACGTTCCTATTTATAAATGATAGCTATGCTAATGATGTCAATAAAGCCTGATCCGATCAAAGAAAGCGTGTAACGTTTGTTTTATTGGTTGCTATACCTTATATACAAACTTGATGTAACATTTTGACAGTGACAAGAGTACATTTGTAAGTGCGTACCTCTGTTCATACACCTTGGTTGGAGAGGGAGGTAGCAGCAGCTGTTGTACTTTTCAAATGTCAATGGAAAGAGATTTGAAGTCTTGAGGGATTTGGAGAGGACACATTATATAATGTACTTTCTCCTTGGAGAGGACACATTATATAATGTACTGTCTCCTTGGAGAGGATACATTATATAATGTACTTTCTCCTTGGAGAGGACACATTATGCATAATCTCTCCACATAGCTTCACTGTCACGTTCTGACCATAGTTCTTTTGTGTTTTCCTTGTTTTAGTGTTGGTCAGGACGTGAGCTGGGTGAGCATTCTATGTTTTGTGTGTCTAGGTTGTTTTTCTGTGTTCGGCCTAGTATGGTTCTCAATCAGAGGCAGGTGTCGTTAGTTGTCTCTGATTGAGAATCATACTTAGGTAGCCTGGGTTTCACCGTGTTTTTGTGGGTGATTGTTTCCGTGTCTGTGTGTTTGTGGGTGATTGTTTCCGTGTCTGTGTGTTTGTGGGTGATTGTTTCCGTGTCTGTGTGTTTGTGGGTGATTGTTTCCGTGTCTGTGTTTTTACACCACACGGTACTGTTTTCGGTTTTCACATTTGTTGTTTTTGTAAATTGAAGTGTTCAGTTTGGATTTATTATTAAATAAGATGAACACTAACCACGCTGCGCTTTGGTCCTCTCCTTCAACGGAAGAAAACCGTTACATTCACAAGACAGGTGTTGGCATAATGATCAAATCAAATTGAATTGGTCACATGTACACGGTTAGCAGATGTTAATGCAAGTGTAGCGAAATGCTTGTGGCTTCTAGTTCCGACCGTGCAGTAACATCTAACAAGCAATCTAACAATTTCACAACAACGACCTTATACACACAGTGTTAAAGGTATGACGTTGTTGAAGTGATGTCATCTCATGCATCTCATAAAGTGTTGTTGACTTCCTGCAGTTCCTCTTCCTGCTGGCAGTTCCTCTTCCTGCTGGCAGTTCCTCTTCCTGCTGGCAGTTCCCCTTCCTGCTGGCAGTTCCTCTTCCTGCTGGCAGCTCCCTCTGATCACGTACACTACGAGTTCCACACAGATGAAGATCCGCACAGGAATACTAATAACCTTGAAGAAGGAGGCTCCCCCACAAGATAGAATCTTGTGCAGAACGGACATGTGTTTATTTGACTTACAACTCAACTCTCCCAGGAAAACCAAGCCGCACACCCAGAGGCTCAGCCATGGTGCAGTGAACCTGGAGAAATATTCAGGGAGCAGTGCACACGTGCATTTCTCGAGGGCACAATGGCAGGAGACGTATCCTGTCGGACTTGGGGTTTGAAGCGAGAAAAAAAAACTCCAGTTGTCAGGCACCACCTATGCTACCTGCCACCCCATTTATACTAAGGTCAAGGGTCATGGAGGATAAGCATTTACAGTATACACTTTTGATCATGAACACTTTGTTTTGTATATGACATTACTTAGTTTTCTATTTTCCTGGTACTTTCTTTGCTTAATGCCACAGACATCAATGATAATAACCAGGAGCCGGTTTCCCAGACTTGTTCTTTATTTAAAAATATATATATATCTCAATGGCATTTCTTCATTGAAAGTGTCTTTTAGTCGAGGACAAGGCTTAATCTGGTTCTAGGAAACTGACCTCAGTGTATTTTCTCACCTGAGACTCCACAAATAATTATTGAGAGTGCACTATGAGCCCCTGCAGCATGCTGTCGTCATGGCAGAGGCTCAACCCACTTCTGAGGAGCTGCCTGGTCAACAATCACAAACCTACCGCTCCAGTCAGTCAAGTACTGTCCATCCAGGATCAGTCAGACGATGGAGGGGAACCAGCCTGGAGATGGACACCGTCCTGGGGCAGCCGCCCAGGTCTTACCTGCAGTCCTGGATGATTAGCATCAGCATAAAGACCATGATGGCAGGAATCAGGAAAGAAGGCGGAGGAAAACAGTCCAATCCATTTGGGGGTCGCAGGGACACTCGATCTCTAGCTTCTTCAAGCCTATCAGGACAAAGCCGAAGCCACATTGGGGGCTTTTGCCAAATTCACTCTTCAGTCAGGAGAGCCATTGTTGGCTCCTTCCCATACTAGATTTTCTTAATTTTTTTATTTTACCTTTATTTAACTAGGCAAGTCAGTTAAGAACAAATTCTTATTTTCAATGACGGCCTAGGAACAGTGGGTTAACTGCCTTGCTCAGGGGCAGAACGACAGATTTTTACCTTGTCAGCTCGGGGGTTTGAACTTGCAACCTTCCAGTTACTAGTCCAACGCTCTAACCACTAGGCTACCCTGCCGCCACATAAAGTGTGAACAGAGACTAAGAAGTCGGAGAATTTGAACACTTTTGAACATGCAGACATGCAGATGTTCCAGTGATGCATGGTTCACACTGGTTTTGTGGGAAGGCTTTTCCCCTCAAGGCACAGAGAACACTAATTAGTTGACGTCAAAGGAAGGTGTAGCTGCTATGTCTGGGTCTATATGACCTATTGACCCTGTGGGGCTGACAGACATGGTGTCCATGGTATCCAGGGAGATGAACCCTCCCTGAGACCCTGAGAGAGGAAGGGTGCTATAGGGAAACTGGAGGGAAACATAAGTCCCAAAACATATAATTTAAAATGTCGCAGGAAGAAATGGCAGCAGTTTTACGGGCGCGCAACCAATTGTACTATTATGTGGGGGTTTTTCACGTTATTTGTAACTTATTTTGTACGTAAAGTTTTTGCAAACGTATCTTGCGGCATAATAGAGCTTCTGGAAATCAAGACAGCGATCACTCACCTTGGATTAGACAAAGATTTTTTTCTACAACAAGCAGGACGCACAGGACATTCTCCAAACACCCAACAGGGCCGACATCCCTGTTATTTGCAAAAGGAAGCGAAGCAGGTACAGAGAGCCGGATGCCTCGTGAGGACCCGGAGAAGGCGAGTGGGAAAGCTGCCTTTACCGTCAATACTACTCGCCAACGTGCAATCATTGGACAATAAATTAGACGAGGTACGATCACGAATATCCTACCAATGGGTCATCAAAAACGGCTATATCCTATGTTTCTCGGAATCGTGGCTGAATGATGACATGGATTTTCAGCTAGCGGGATATACGGCAAGATAGAACAGCACACTCCAGTAAGGGGGCATATTTGTAACAACAGCTGGTGCACGAAATCTAAGGAAGTCTCTAGATTTTGCTCGCCTGAAGTAGAGTATATTGTGATAAATTGCAGGCCACACTACCTGCCTAGAGAGTTTTCAGCTATACTTTTTGTGGCTGTTTATTCACCACCACAGACATATGCTGGTACTAAGACCGCACTCAGACAGCTGTATAAGGAAATAAGCAAACAAGAAACCACTCACCCGGAGGCGGCGCTCCTAGTGGCCGGAGACTTTAATGCAGGGAAACTTAAATCAGTTCTACCAAATCTCTATCAACATGTTAAATGTGCAACCAGAGGTAAAACAATTCTAGATCACCTGTACTCCACACACAGAGACGCGTACAAAGCTCTCCCTCGCCCTCCATTTGGTAAATCCGACCACAACTCTATCCTCCTGATTCCTGCTTACAAGCAAAAATTAAAGCAGGAAGCACCAGTGACTTGGTCTATAAAAAAGTGGTCAGATGAAGCAGATGCTAAACTACAGGACTGCTTTGCTATCACAGACTGGAACATGTTCCTGGATTCTTCCGATGGCATTGAGGAGTACACCACATCAGTCACGGGCTTTATCAATAATTGTATTGAGAACATCGTCCCCACAGCGACTGTACGTACATACCCCAACCAGAAGCCATGGATTACAGGCAACATTCGCACTGAGCTTGTCAGGTTCTCCCTAGGAGAGGTGGGTGTGGAGTCAGGCCCAGGAGAGAGCGAATGCAAGAAAGGGTGTTTATTTACAAGTCCAAAGAACAGGAACAGGACCACAACAGTAGCCACAAAACTGAAAAAACACCTGTTCAACAGAACAACCAAAATGCAACCCAAACAAAATGACAGCTACACGCACAAACCCGCACAAAACCAAAAGGGTAGGGCGAGATTAAATACTAAACTAGACACAGGTGAACAATAAGACAGACAAAACCGAACGAAAAAGAAAAGGGATCGGTGGCAGCTAGTAGACCGGCGACGACGACGACGACTGCCGAGCACCGCCCAAACAGGGAGAGGAGTCCCCTTTCGGTGGAAGTCGTGACAGAGCTAAAGGGTAGAGCTGCCGCTTTCAAGGTGCGGGACTCTAACCCGGAAGCTTACACGAAATCCTGCTATGCCCTTGTCACGAGAATTTGTATCCCAATGGTTGAACTCAAATATCCTCAAAAGGTTCTACAGCTGCAATATCGAGAGCATCCTGACTGGTACGGCAATTGCACGGCCTCTGGCCGCAAAGCACTACAGGCAGTAGTGTGTACGGCCCAGTTCATCACTGGGGCAAAGCTGCTTGCCATCCAGGTCCTCTACACCAGGCTAACCGGTGTCTGTATGTAGCCTCTCTACTGTATATAGCCTCGCTACTGTATATAGCCTCTCTACTGTATATAGCCTCTCTACTGTATATAGCCTAGCTACTGTATATAGCCTCTCTACTGTATATAGCCTCTCTACTGTATATAGCCTCTCTACTGTATATAGCCCCTCTACTGTATATAGCCCCTCTACTGTATATAGCCTCTCTACTGTATATAGTCTCTCTACTGTATATAGCCTCTCTACTGTATATAGTCTCTCTACTGTATATAGCCTCTCTGCTGTATATAGCCTCTCTACTGTATATAGTCTCTCTACTGTATATAGTCTCTCTACTGTATATAGCCTCTCTACTGTATATAGCCTCTCTACTGTATATAGCCTCTCTACTGTATATAGCCTCTCTACTGTCTATATCCTCACTACTGTATATATCCTCACTACTGTATATAGCCTCACTACTGTATATAGCCTCTCTACTGTATATAGCCTCTCTACTGTCTATATCCTCACTACTGTATATATCCTCACTACTGTATATAGTCTCTACTGTATATAGCCTCTCTACTGTATATAGCCTCACTACTGTATATAGCCTCTCTACTGTATATAGCCTCACTACTGTATATAGCCTCACTACTGTATATAGCCTCTCTACTGTATATAGCCTCACTACTGTATATAGCCTCACTACTGTATAAAGCCTCTCTACTGTATGTAGCCTCTCTACTGTATATAGCCTCACTACTGTATATAGCCTCACTACTGTATAAAGCCTCTCTACTGTATGTAGCCTCTCTACTGTATATAGCCTCTCTACTGTATATAGCCTCTCTACTGTATAGAGCCTCTACTGTATGTAGCCTCTCTACTGTATATAGCCTCTCTACTGTATGTAGCCTCTCTACTGTTTATAGCCTCTCTACTGTATATAGCCTCTCTACTGTATAGAGCCTCTACTGTATGTAGCCTCTCTACTGTATATAGCCTCTCTACTGTATATGGCCTCTACTTTATATAGCCTCTCTACTGTATATAGCCTCTCTACTGTATATGGCCTCTACTGTATATAGCCTCTCTACTGTATATAGCCTCTCTACTGTTTATAGCCTCTCTACTGTTTATAGCCTCTCTACTGTATATAGCCTCTCTACTGTATAGAGCCTCTACTGTATGTAGCCTCTCTACTGTATATAGCCTCTCTACTGTATATAGCCTCTACTGTAATAGCCCCTCTACTGTATATAGCCTCTCTACTGTATATAGCCTCTCTACTGTATAGAGCCTCTACTGTATGTAGCCTCTCTACTGTATATAGTCTCTCTACTGTATAGAGCCTCTACTGTATGTAGCCTCTCTACTGTATATAGCCTCTCTACTGTATATAGCCTCTCTACTGTCTATAACCTCTCTACTGTATATAGCCTCTCTACTGTATATAGCCTCTCTACTGTATATAGTCTCTCTACTGTATATAGCCTCTCTACTGTATATAGCCTCTCTACTGTATATAGCCTCTCTACTGTCTATAACCTCTCTACTGTATATAGCCTCTCTACTGTATATAGCCTCTCTACTGTATATAGCCTCTCTACTGTATATAGCCTCTCTACTGTCTATAGCCCCTCTACTGTATATAGCCTCTCTACTGTATATAGCCTCTCTACTGTATATAGCCTCTCTACTGTATATAACCTCTCTACTGTATATAGCCTCTCTACTGTATATAGCCTCTCTACTGTATATAGCCTCTCTACTGTCTATAGCCCCTCTACTGTATATAGCCTCTCTACTGTATATAGCCTCTCTACTGTCTATAGCCCCTCTACTGTATATAGTCTCTCTACTGTATATAGCCTCTCTACTGTATATAGCCTCTCTACTGTAAATAGCCTCTCTACTGTATATAACCTGTCTTTTTACTGTTGTTTTAATTTCTTTACTTACCTATTGTTGACCTAACACCTTTTTTTGCACTGTTGGTTAGAGCCTGTAAGTCAGCATTTCACTGTAAGGTTGTATTCGGCGCACGTGACAAGTAAACTTTGATTTGATATAAATATGTATCTTGTTGATCCAACACATTTTTCAAGTAATGCTAACTGAAAATAGTATTTAAATGTTACAGAAAGGCTAAAAAGGATTGTGGGGAAAAAAACACATGTGTAGACCAAATAACTGTCATATAGACGTGTAATTGTGTAATACAGATTTTACAATGTGTATACATTAGTAATTACAATAACATTAAAACGAGTATATTTTAGTTCCATTCAAAAACACAGAAAATCTCATCTCTGAACCTGTATAGGAAGGAAACACCTTCCAGCTAGACCCCTTCACGTATACAGTGCCTTGCGAAAGTATTCGGCCCACTTGAACTTTGCGACCTTTTGCCACATTTCAGGCTTCAAACATAAAGATATAAAACTGTATTTTTTTGTGAAGAATCAACAACAAGTGGGACACAATCATGAAGTGGAACGACATTTATTGGATATTTCAAACTTTTTTAACAAATCAAAAACTGAAAAATTGGGCGTGCAAAATTATTCAGCCCCTTTACTTTCAGTGCAGCAAACTCTCTCCAGAAGTTCAGTGAGGATCTCTGAACGATCCAATGTCGACCTAAATGACTAATGATGATAAATACAATCCACCTGTGTGTAATCAAGTCTCCGTATAAATGCACCTGCACTGTGATAGTCTCAGAGGTCCGTTAAAAGCGCAGAGAGCATCATGAAGAACAAGGAACACACCAGGCAGGTCCGAGATACTGTTGTGAAGAAGTTTAGAGCTGGATTTGGATACAAAAAGATTTCCCAAGCTTTAATCATCCCAAGGAGCACTGTGCAAGCGATAATATTGAAATGGAAGGAGTATCAGACCACTGCAAATCTACCAAGACCTGGCCGTCCCTCTAAACTTTCAGCTCATACAAGGAGAAGACTGATCAGAGATGCAGCCTGTCCATAGGACAACAATCAGTCGTATATTGCACAAATCTGGCCTTTATGGAAGAGTGGCAAGAAGAAAGACATTTCTTAAAGATATCCATAAAAAGTGTTGTTTAAAGTTTGCCACAAGCCACCTGGGAGACACACCAAACATGTGGAAGAAGGTGCTCTGGTCAGATGAAACCAAAATTGAACTTTTTGGCAACAATGCAAAACGTTATGTTTGGCGTAAAAGCAACACACCATCCCCACTGTCAAACATGGTGGTGGCAGCATCATTGTTTGGGCCTGCTTTTCTTCAGCAGGGACAGGGAAGGTGGTTAAAATTGATGGGAAGATGGATGGAGCCAAATACAGGACCATTCTGGAAGAAAACCTGATGGAGTCTGCAAAAGACCTGAGACTGGGACGGAGATTTGTCTTCCAACAAGACAATGATCCAAAACATAAAGCAAAATCTACAATGGAATGGTTCAAAAATAAACATATCCAGGTGTTAGAATGGCCAAGTCAAAGTCCAGACCTGAATCCAATCGAGAATCTGTGGAAAGAACTGAAAACTGCTGTTCACAAATGCTCTCCATCCAACCTCACTGAGCTCGAGCTGTTTTGCAAGGAGGAATGGGAAAAAATGTCAGTCTCTCGATGTGCAAAACTGATAGAGACATACCCCAAGCGACTTACAGCTGTAATCGCAGCAAAAGGTGGCGCTACAAAGTATTAACTTAAGGGGGCTGAATAATTTTGCACGCCCAATTTTTCAGTTTTTGATTTGTTAAAAAAGTTTGAAATATCCAATAAATGTCGTTCCACTTCATGATTGTGTCCCACTTGTTGTTGATTCTTCACAAAAAAATACAGTTTTATATCTTTATGTTTGAAGCCTGAAATGTGGCAAAAGGTCGCAAAGTTCAAGGGGGCCGAATACTTTCGCAAGGCACTGTAATATTGACGCTTCGAACACTACGACAGAGTCACTGCGGAAAATAGTACGCGGCGTCACCTGGATATGTGTGCAACAAAAAGTACCACATTCACCTTCTGCTACCATTTCTGTCGAGCCGTCTACGCGTACAGTTTGACGCGTGCGTTCGATAAATCCAACTTATGCACCACCCAGAACGCACTGCAACTTCCTCTGCAATGCAATGCTGCAAGTCAAACGCAGCGTTTTCATTGGAAATTAATGTAATTCTGGTGTACCAATATGCAATGACACTGTCTCAGTGTCCGGGTCATCTACTGTATCTGTACTGTAGGGGGCAGCAGAGGAATGCTCCGGGTCATCTACTGTATCTATACTGTAGGGGGCAGCAGAGGAATGCTCCGGGTCATCTACTGTATCTGTACTGTAGGGGGCAGCAGAGGAATGCTCCGGGTCATCTACTGTATCTGTACTGTAGGGGGCAGCAGAGGAATTCTCCGGGTCATCTACTGTATCTGTACTGTAGGGGGCAGCAAAGGAATGCTCCGGGTCATCTACTGTATCTGTACTGTAGGGGGCAGCAGAGGAACGCTCCGGGTCATCTACTGTATCTGTACTGTAGGGGGCAGCAGAGGAATGCTCCGGGTCATCTACTGTATCTGTACTGTAGGGGGCAGCAGAGGAATGCTCCGGGTCATCTACTGTATCTGTACTGTAGGGGGCAGCAGAGGAACGCTCCGGGTCATCTACTGTATCTCTACTGTAGGGGGCAGCAGAGGAACGCTCCGGGTCATCTACTGTATCTGTACTGTAGAGGGCAGCAGAGGAATGCTCTGGGTCAACTACTGTATCTGTACTGTAGGGGGCAGCAGAGGAATGCTCCGGGTCATCTACTGTATCTGTACTGTAGGGGGCAGCAGAGGAATGCTCAGGGTCATCTACTGTATCTGTACTGTAGGGGGCAGCAGAGCAATGCTCCAGGTCATCTACTGTATCTGTACTGTAGGGGGCAGCAGAGTAATGCTCCGGGTCATCTACTGTATCTCTACTGTAGGGGGCAGCAGAGGAACGCTCCAGGTCATCTATTGTATCTCTACTGTAGGGGGCAGCAGAGGAAGGCTCCAGGTCATCTACTGTATCTGTACTGTAGAGGGCAGCAGAGGAATGCTCTGGGTCAACTACTGTATCTGTACTGTAGGGGGCAGCAGAGGAATGCTCCGGGTCATCTACTGTATCTGTACTGTAGGGGGCAGCAGAGGAATGCTCAGGGTCATCTACTGTATCTGTACTGTAGGGGGCAGCAGAGCAATGCTCCAGGTCATCTACTGTATCTGTACTGTAGGGGGCAGCAGAGTAATGCTCCGGGTCATCTACTGTATCTCTACTGTAGGGGGCAGCAGAGGAACGCTCCAGGTCATCTATTGTATCTCTACTGTAGGGGGCAGCAGAGGAAGGCTCCAGGTCATCTACTGTATTTGTACTGTAGGGGGCAGCAGAGGAACAATCTGACACCATTCAGGCAGACTACAAATGTGTTAATTTTTTTTAGCTGGATTACCTGAATTATGGCAGCAATGCATCGATTTATGCTTGACAGATGGCCGCGTTTGTGTTGAAAGCTTTCTGGCATGCCTTTCAACCTACGTTTTCAACTTGACCTTGTTATCTGGAAATTGTACGCCTAATTCTTTCAGGGAAGGTTAAAACGCATTACAAGGTAAGGTAAACATGTAGGTTTTAAAGTAGGCCTAGTGTTTATCATGGAGGGTTTACAGTAGGCCTAGTGTTTATCATGGAGGGTTCACAGTAGCCGTACTAGTGTTTATCGTGGAGTGTTTACAGTAGGCCTAGAGTTTATCGTGGAGGGTTTACAGTAGACCTACTAGTGTTTATCATGAAGGGATTACAGTAGGCCTAGTGTTTATCGTGAAGGGTTTACAGTAGACCTACTAGTGTTTATCATGAAGGGTTTACAGTAGGCCTAGTGTTTATCATGAAGGGTTTACAGTAGACCTACTCGTGTTTATCATGAAGGGTTTACAGTAGGCCTGGTGTTTATCATGAAGGGTTTACAGTAGGAATAGTGTTTATCATGAAAGGTTTACAGTAGGCCTAGTGTTTATCATGAAGGGTGTACAGTAGACCTACTAGTGTTTATCATGAAAGGTTTACAGTAGACCTACTAGTGTTTATCATGAAGGGTTTACATTAGGAATATTGTTTATCATGAAGGGTTTACAGTAGACCCACTAGTGTTTATCATGAAAGGTTTACAGTAGACCTACTAGTGTTTATCATGAAAGGTTTACAGTAGACCTACTAGTGTTTATCATGAAGGGTTTACAGTAGACCTACTAGTGTTTATCATGAAGGGTTTACAGTAGGAATAGTGTTTATCATGAAAGGTTTACAGTAGGCCTAGTGTTTATCATGAAGGGTGTACAGTAGACCTACTAGTGTTTATCATGAAGGGTTTACAGTAGACCTACTAGTGTTTATCATGAAGGGTTTACAGTAGACCTACTAGTGTTTATCATGAAAGGTTTACAGTAGGAATATTGTTTATCATGAAGGGTTTACAGTAGGCCTACTAGTGTTTATCATGAAGGGTGTACAGTAGGCCTAGTGTTTATCATGAAGGGTGTACAGTAGGCCTAGTGTTTATCATGAAGTGTAGGAGAGATCAGTTTGTGGGTCGGTGTTCTTCCATTGCCAGGCTGCCATGTTCTCCTGCTGTTTGAGTTCACAGTGAAACAGGCCAACAGTATATATTAGGGTTTATCCTTTAGCCTTGGAGGGGAGATCATTTTGTGGCTCATTCAGACACAAGATAACTTGGCAAGCGTTGCCTGTCTGACTGCCACCTGTCCTACTGCTGTATGAGGGAGTTGACAGTGAAATAGGATTAAAAGTCCCAATAAAGCCTGGCTGCAAACTGAGGTCAGGGCTTAGCCAGGTGTCTGTGTGCCTGTCTGTGGGGTGGGGTCAGCTTGACCCATTGAACATCAGGTAGCATTGAACCAGGTAGCATTGAACCAGGTAGCAATGAACCAGGTAAATTTGAACCAGGTAGCAATGAACCAGGTAGCATTGAACCAGGTAGCATTGAACCAGGTAGCATTGAACAAGGTAGAATTGAACCAGGTAGAATTGAACCAGGTAGAATTGAACCAGGTAGCAATGAACCAGGTAGAATTTAACCAGGTAGGATTGAACCAGGTAGCATTGAAGCAGGTAGAAATGAACCAGGTAGCAATGAACCGGGTAGAATTGAACCAGGTAGCAATGAACCAGGTAGCATTGAACCAGGTAGAATTGAACCAGGTAGCAATGGACCAGGTAGCATTGAACCAGGTAGCAATGAACCAGGTAGCAATGAACCAGGTAGAATTGAACCAGGTAGCAATGAACCAGGTAGAATTGAACCAGGTAGAATTGAACCAGGTAGCATTGAACCAGGTAGAATTTAACCAGGTAGAATTGAACCAAGTAACATTGAACCAGGTAGAATTGAACCAGGTAGCATTGAACCAGGTAGAAATGAACCAGGTAGAATTGAACCAGGTAGAAATGAACCAGGTAGCAATGAACCAGGTAGAATTGAACCAAGTACAATTGAACCAGGTAGCATTGAACCAGGTAGCATTGAACCAGGTAGAAATGAACCAGGTAGCATTGAACCAGGTAACAATGAACCAGGTAGCATTGAACCAGGTAGAAATGAACCAGGTAGCAATGAACCAGGTAGCATTGAACCAGGTAGCATTGAACCAGGTAGAATTGAACCAAGTAGTATTGAACCAGTTAGAATTTAACCAGGTAGCATTGAACCAGGTAGAATTGAACCAGGTAGTAATGAACCAGGTAAATTTGAACCAGGTAGCAATGAACCAGGTAGATTTGAACCAGGTAGCATTGAACCAGGTAGAATTGAACCAGGTAGAATTGAACCAGGTAGCATTGAACCAGGTAGAATTGAACCAGGTAGCAATGAACCAGGTGGCATTGAACCAGGTAGCATTGAACCAGGTAGCATTGAACCAGGTAGCATTGAACCAGGTAGCATTGAACCAGGTAGATGGCTGCTGAACATATATGCCATTTAGCAGATGCTTCTATCCAAAGCGACTTACCTACCAATACGTCATGTCACATGACCTATTGTATTCTATTCTAGGCTATATGCTTCTAATCTATTCTATTGTAAATCTACTATTTGTTTATTGAACGACCATAATGATAAGGGTGGCTTCTAAATAACTTGCAAGGCATGATATTCCCATCTGAACTGTCCTCTGGCTTTCAGATTCTAAGAAAAAGCCCTATAGGGATGTACTAAATGATAATTATCCTACACTGTAGTGTACACAGCAACTAACATATATTGTTCTATCCATGCAGCCTACAAAATGTAATCTCGCGGGATTTGCCACCGCAGATGAGAAAGGGTCCCTTCCCAATTGAAGTTGAAAAGTAAAATGGTTAGTGTTTGGTAGGGATTGTGGTTAAGGTAAGGGTTTTACGGTTAGGATATAGGGTAGGGACGTACCAGGGATCCCAGATAGCACTAACCGAGGAGAAAGGTGGTTCCTTCGAGTGATTTCATCACCACGCACCGCCACTGCACAGGTGGCGTGGCGTCATGCACTCGTCGGTTGAGCGAGCGCGCCGCGGTTTTTGCGTGACCCGATTGGAGTATTAGAGGAAGCTTCCTTCGGTCAGATTGATATCTACCCGGTAACCTGGTCTCCCCACTCCACACCACCACTATCCATATTACCGGCATCTACCACCCGAGTCGATGCTACCTGGAAAACGAAGTGCCGAAATTATGTCGGTTTCGGTGGCGTTCATTGGAGTACTGATGCTGCATTCGGTCTCCTCGCAGAACGGTAAGAATGTGAAGTGCACGGTTGCCCTGCCGCTCGGTAGAAATACCGGGACATCATGGCTCCTTGCGGGTTTTTGACTGGACGCTCAATGATCTTGCTTCAAATTCTGTCATAATATCGGGGCCCTGGATTTAAATGTTGTGCGTCAAAATCCTTGCGGTGGATATTGATTTATAGGCTATCCACATGATTTTCAGTGGATGTAGTAGAAAATGGCAGCAAATTACAAGGACATATTTCGACCCTCTTATATTTATTTTATTGTATTAATTATGTTCATACCCGAGCAATGCGGTGAATAGAATTTCAAAATTAAGGCTATGAATTGAATTGAATTATTATCGAATAATAGCATATTAGCACCCATGCGAGTCATTTGTTACAAAGTGCCAATAAACCATGTATGGTCATCACTGTCAATTGGATGGATGGTTTCCCGTTATTAATACAGACCTACGATGAATTTATACATTACTTTAAACTAGCCTAGGCCTATATGTTTATCTATGTCCACAAAATACATGTTTTATTTCCTAATGACATTACATCTTCATTAGAATGTAAAGGGGACTTGACCATGAGGAGCCGTGACTTGTTATACGTGTACAGTAAGTTGTGATATCATCACATAGGACTATCTGATCATGGCCCCGCTCAAATGTAAAAAAACAACAACAACCGTTTAGTTCTCCCTCCTTGTCCTCTCTCAAATAACCCTGCATTCACCTGGTCTGGTCGTGGCTACATCAAAGCATAATTTCAACTCCTACAGGTTGAAATGAACGAGAAACACCTCACAGACAGACGTTTAGAACAGAACGCTATTCAGTCATGTTGTGTGTCCAGATGTAATTGTAAGATGCTTGATGATTGGTATATGCAGCTAGCCAGAGAAGCAGAGAGGCAGGCAGTCAGAGAGGCAGGCAGTCAGAGAGGCAGGCAGTCAGAGAGGCAGGCAGGCAGGCAGGCAGGCAGGCAGGCAGGCAGGCAGGCAGAGAAGCAGATGCAGGCAGTCAGAGAGGCAGGCAGTCAGAGAGGCAGCGAGGCAGGCAGTCAGAGAGGCAGGCAGTCAGAGAGGCAGGCAGGCAGTCAAATCTAATCACATTTTATTGGTCACATGCAGATGTTATTACGGGTGTTGCGAAATGCTTGTGTTCCTAGCTCCAACAGTGCAGAGAAGCAGGCAGAAAGGCGGGCAGGCAGAGAAGCAGGCAGGCACTGACTGACTGTAAATAGCTCCACCAGTCCATTCTGCTGCATGTTGCTATTTTTAGACTGTAGATCACTCAGCACTGGGAACCATAGCTTTGATATGTCCTCTCTTCTCCTGGAACACACACACCACTATGCCTTTAATCTCCTCTCCTGGAAGAGAAGAATGGATCGGTTAACTCTTCACAGAGAGAGATGCAGGACAAGGCACTGTGGAATGCTATTGATTTAAAGTAACTGTCCAGTGTTTCCAGATGTCTATGAAATATGACCTATAATTACTTACAATATCAATGAAATAGTTTTCCTTCCCCCAAAAATTGTATGTTAATTAAGTATGTTTATAAATTCTGTTAAACTCTGAGTGGTTGATTTGAGTTTGGGGGTGGGGTACCCCCGGGGGGGGGGGTACCCCCAGTACCCCCCCATCCCTTCCACCCACACATAATTATTTCTATTTTTTTAATAGAAAGTGACATATCATTTGAAAACAGGTCTAGTCTTTTTGGAAATCAAACTGAAATCTTACTGCTGGCAATGTCATAAAAATGCAACTCAAGGTGTTCTTAATATTTTGTCCACTCAGTGTTTATCATTCCTGTAAGACAAAAAAAAAAACTTTTCACAAGCCCTTTGCTTTTAAATTGTGTTCCTAAGGGAATTTATGCATGTTTAGAGCACCACCATTAGGTAAGGAAAAATGTAAACAACAAAATGTTGCACAAAAATATCATTTTAGAACAGTAATTGGAGATAAAATATGTCACCAATCAAGACTTTTAAATCTCTTATCCCCCCCCCTTCACCCCTGAGAAAAAGCAACAACATCTATAGTAGTTTCTGAGACCTTTATCTGAATTCTGTAGTTCACACCTTTCTAACAGTACTAAGTATGTGTTTGTAGGACTTATAGTTTTGAAACCAAAATGTACTTTATGAGGGTAGTATACAATATTGAGATACACGTTTGAGGTGTTTTTTATTTTTTTTATCTATGCTTTGGCCACAAATAAGACAATAGGGTGAGTCAACAACAGTATTTGGCTATGAGTTAACAGAATATTAGCTTTTGTAAGTGCGGCAGTGCGGCAGGGTAGCCTAGTGGTTAGAGCGTTGGACTAGTAACCGGAAGGTTGCAAGTTCAAATCCCCAAGCTGACAAGGTCTGTCGTTCTGCCCCTGAACAAGGCAGTTAACCCACTGTTCCTAGGCCGTCATTGAAAATAAGAATTTGTTCTTAACTGACTTGCCTAGATAAATAAAGGTGTAAAAAAAAAAAAATAGTTTTCCTTCCCCCAAAAATTGTATGTTAATTAAGTATGTTTATAAATTCTGTTAAACTCTGAGTGGTTGATTTGAGTTTGGGGGTGGGGTACCCCCGGGGGGGGGGGGTACCCCCAGTACCCCCCCATCCCTTCCACCCACACATAATTATTTCTATTTTTTTAATAGAAAGTGACATATCATTTGAAAACAGGTCTAGTCTTTTTGGAAATCAAACTGAAATCTTACTGCTGGCAATGTCATAAAAATGCAACTCAAGGTGTTCTTAATATTTTGTCCACTCAGTGTTTATCATTCCTGTAAGACAAAAAAAAAAACTTTTCACAAGCCCTTTGCTTTTAAATTGTGTTCCTAAGGGAATTTATGCATGTTTAGAGCACCACCATTAGGTAAGGAAAAATGTAAACAACAAAATGTTGCACAAAAATATCATTTTAGAACAGTAATTGGAGATAAAATATGTCACCAATCAAGACTTTTAAATCTCTTATCCCCCCCCCTTCACCCCTGAGAAAAAGCAACAACATCTATAGTAGTTTCTGAGACCTTTATCTGAATTCTGTAGTTCACACCTTTCTAACAGTACTAAGTATGTGTTTGTAGGACTTATAGTTTTGAAACCAAAATGTACTTTATGAGGGTAGTATACAATATTGAGATACACGTTTGAGGTGTTTTTTATTTTTTTTATCTATGCTTTGGCCACAAATAAGACAATAGGGTGAGTCAACAACAGTATTTGGCTATGAGTTAACAGAATATTAGCTTTTGTAAGTGCGGCAGTGCGGCAGGGTAGCCTAGTGGTTAGAGCGTTGGACTAGTAACCGGAAGGTTGCAAGTTCAAATCCCCAAGCTGACAAGGTCTGTCGTTCTGCCCCTGAACAAGGCAGTTAACCCACTGTTCCTAGGCCGTCATTGAAAATAAGAATTTGTTCTTAACTGACTTGCCTAGATAAATAAAGGTGTAAAAAAAAAAAAAAAAGTGAGATTTTCACTGGAGACAAACTTGGTCTTCAGAAAGTATTTACACGCCTTGATTTTTCATATTATGTTGTTACAAACTGGGATTAAAATGTATTTAATTGTCTTTTTTCCCCGTCAACAAATCTACACAAAATACAAAAAAATATATATATAGTGCCAGTCAAAAGTTTTAGAACATCTACTCATTCAAGGGTTTTTCTTTATTTTTTAAAAACTATTTTCTACATTGTAGAATAATAGTGAAGACATCAAAACTATGAAATAACACATGGAATCATGTAGTAACCAAAAAAGTGTTAAACAAATCAAAATATATTTTATATTTGAGTTTCTTCAAAGTATCCACCCTTTGCCTTGATGCCACTCTTGGCATTCTCTCAACCAACTTCATGAGGTAGTAACCTGGAATGCATTTCAATTAGCAGGTGTGCCTTGTTAAAAGTTAATCTTTGGAATTTCTTTCCTTAATGTATTTGAGCCAATCAGTTGTGTTGTGACAAGGTAGGGGTGGTATACAGAAGATAGCCCTATTTGGTAAAAGACCAAGTCCATATTATGACAAGAACAGCTCAGATAAGCAAAGAGAAATGACAGTCCATCATTACTTTAAGACATGGTCAGTTAATTCGGAAAACTTTCAAGAACTTTGAAAGTTTCTTCAAGTACAGTCACAAAAACCATCAAGCGCTCTGATGAAACTGGCTCTCATGAGGACCGCCACAGGAAAGGAAGACCCAGAGTTACCTCTGCTGCAAAGGATAAGTTCATTAGAGTTACCAGCCTCAGATTTCACCCCAAATAAATGCTTCACAGAGTTCAAGTAAAAGACACATTTCAACATCAACTGTTCAGAGGAGACTGCGTGAATCAGGCCTTCATGGTCGAATTGCTGCAAAGAAACCACTACTAAAGGACACCAATAATAAGAAGAGACTTGCTTGGGCCAAGAAACACGAGCAATGGACATTAGACTGGTGGAAATCTGTCCTTTGGTCTAATGAGTCCAAACTTGAGATTTTTGGTTCCAACCACTGTGTCTTTTTGAGATGCTTGGCACATCTAGCCACTGCGATTTTTTGCCCATTCTTCAAGGCAAAACTGCTCCAGCTCCTTCAAGTTGGATGGGTTCCGCAGGTGTACAGCAATCTTTAATTCATATCACAGATTCTCAATTGGATTGAGGTCTGGGCTTTGAGTAGGCCATTCCAAGACATTTAAATGTTTCCCCTTAAACCACTCAAGTGTTGCTTTAGCAGTATGCTTAGGGCCATTGTCCTGCTGGAAGGTGAACCTCCGTCCCAGTCTATAATCTCTGGAAGACTGAAACAGGTTTCCCCCAAGGATTTCCCTGTATTTAGCGCCATCCATCATTTCTTCAATTCTGACCAGTTTCCCAGTCCCTGCCGATGAAAAACATCCCCACAGCATGATGCTGCCAACCACCATGGGATGGTGTTCTTGGAGTGATGAGAGGTGTAGGGTTTGCACCAGACAGTGATTTTAGTTTCATCTGACCAGAGTACCTTCTTCCATATGTTTGGGGAGTCTCCCACATACCTTTTGGCGAACACCAAATGTGTTTGCTTATTTCTTTTCTAAAAAATGGTTTTTGTCTGGCAACTCTTCCGTAAAGCCCAGCTCTGTGGAGTGTACGGCTTAAAGTGGTCCTATGGACAGATATTCCAATCTCCGCTGGGGAGCTTTGCAGCTCCTTCAGGGTTATCTTTTGTCTCTTTGTTGCCTCTCTGATTAATGCCCTCCTTGCCTGGTTTGTGAGTTTTGGTGGGCGGCCCTCTCTTGGCAGGTTTGTTGTGGAGCCATATTCTTTCCATTTTTTAATAATGGATTTAATGGCGCTCCGCTGGATGTTCAAAGTTTCTGATCTCTTTTTTTATAACCCAACCCTGATATGTACATCTCCACAACTTTGTCCCTGACCTGTTTGGAGAGCTCCTTGGTCTTCATGGGGCCGCTTGCTTGGTGGTGTTTTAGACTCTGGGGCCTTTCAGAACAGGTGTATATACTGAGATCATGTGACACGTAGATTGCACACAGGTGGACTTTATTTGACTCATTCTGTGACTTCTGAAGGTAATTGGTTGCACCAGATCTTATTTAGGGGCTTCATAGCAAAGGGGGTGAATACATATACACACACCACTTTTCCGTTTTTTATTTTTAATAATTTTTTGAAACAAGTTTTTTTTTTCATTTCACTTCACCAATTTGGACTATTTTGTGTTTGTCCATTATGTGAAATCCAAATATAAATCTATTAAATTACAAGTTGTAATGCAACAAAATAGGAAAAATGCCAAGGGAGATGAATACTTTTGCAAGGCACTGTATATCTTGATTAGATCAGTATTCAACCCCTTGAGTCAATGTGACATGACATGACAATGACATGTTAGAATCATCTTTGGCAGCGGTAACAGAGGTGAGTGTTTCTGGGTAAACCTCTAAGAGCTTTCCACACCTGGATTGTGCATCATTTGTCCATTATTCTTTTTACAATTCTTCAAGCTCTGTCAAAATTGGTTGTTGATCATTGCTAGACAGCCATCATTTTCAGGTCTTGCCATAGATTTTCAAGCAGATTTAAGTCAAAACTGCATCTCGGACACTCAGGAACATTCACTGTGTGTCACCTCTCCTCAGTGGTTTAGATAGGTGTAATCAATGTATGGTTGTGAAGTAACATATGGGACTCCAAAGTTTCTAAGTGAATAGTGTAGGCCTATAAAGGCTATGTTATAGATGGCTTTTCTTCAACTGTCTCAGAACACATGGGAAGAAAAGGCCTAAGAGCAGAGCATAGTAGAGCAGAACAGAGCATAGTAGAGCAGAACAGAGCAGAGCAGAACAGAGCATAGTAGAGCAGAACAGAGCAGAGCAGAACAGAGCAGAGCAGAACAGAGCATAGTAGAGCAGAACAGAGCATAGTAGAGCAGAACAGAGCACGGTAGAGCAGAACAGAGCATAGTAGAGCAGAACAGAGCATAGTAGAGCAGAACAGAGCATAGTAGAGCAGAACAGAGCATGGTAGAGCACGGTAGAGCAGAACAGAGCACGGTAGAGCAGAACAGAGCAGAGCAGAACAGAGCATAGTAGAGCAGAACAGAGCACGGTAGAGCAGAACAGAGCACGGTAGATCAGAACAGAGCAGAGCAGAACAGAGCATAGTAGAGCAGAACAGAGCATAGTAGAGCAGAACAGAGCATAGTAGAGCAGAACAGAGCATAGTAGAGCAGAACAGAGCATAGTAGAGCAGAACAGAGCAGAGCAGAACAGAGCAGAGCAGAACAGAGCATAGTAGAGCAGAACAGAGCCCGGTAGAGCAGAACAGAGCATAGTAGAGCAGAACAGAGCATAGTAGAGCAGAACAGAGCATGGTAGAGCAGAACAGAGCATGGTAGAGCAGAACAGAGCACGGTAGAGCAGAACAGAGCACGGTAGAGCAGAACAGAGCAGAGCAGAACAGAGCATAGTAGAGCAGAACAGAGCACGGTAGAGCAGAACAGAGCACGGTAGATCAGAACAGAGCAGAGCAGAACAGAGCATAGTAGAGCAGAACAGAGCGTAGTAGAGCAGAACAGAGCATAGTAGAGCAGAACAGAGCATAGTAGAGCAGAACAGAGCATAGTAGAGCATAGTAGAGCAGAACAGAGCATAGTAGAGCAGAACAGAGCATAGTAGAGCAGAACAGAACAGAGCAGAGCAGAACAGAGCAGAGCATAGTAGAACAGAACAGAGCATAGTAGAGCAGAACGGAGCAGAGCAGAACAGAGCAGAGCAGAACAGAGCATAGTAGAGCAGAACAGAGCATAGTAGAGCAGAACAGAGCATAGTAGAGCAGAACGGAGCAGAGCAGAACAGAGCATAGTAGAGCAGAGCAGAACAGAGCATAGTAGATCAGAACAGAGCAGAGCAGAACAGAGCATAATAGAGCATAGTAGAGCAGAACAGAGCAGAGCAGAACAGAGCATAGTAGAGCAGAACAGAGCATGGTAGAGCAGAACATAGCATGGTAGAGCAGAACAGAGCAGAGCAGAACAGAGCATAGTAGAGCAGAACAGAGCATGGTAGAGCAGAACAGAGCAGAGCAGAACAGAGCATAGTAGAGCAGAACAGAGCATGGTAGAGCAGAACAGAGAATGGTAGAGCAGAACAGAGCACGGTAGAGCAGAACAGAGCACGGTAGAGCAGAACAGAGCACGGTAGAGCAGAACAGAGCACGGTAGAGCAGAACAGAGCACGGTAGAGCAGAACAGAGCATGGTAGAGCAGAGCAGAACAGAACAGAGTATAGTAGAGCAGAACAGAGCATAGTAGAGCAGAACAGAGCATGGTAGAGCAGAACAGAGCATAGTAGAGCAGAACAGAGCATGGTAGAGCAGAACAGAGCATGGTAGAGCAGAACAGAGCATGGTAGAGCAGAACAGAGCATAGTAGAGCAGAACAGAGCATAGTAGAGCAGAACAGAGCATGGTAGAGCAGAACAGAGCATAGTAGAGCAGAACAGAGCATGGTAGAGCAGAACAGAGCATGGTAGAGCAGAACAGAGCATGGTAGAGCACAACAGAGCACGGTAGAGCAGAACAGAGCAGAACAGAGCATAGTAGAGCAGAACAGAGCATAGTAGAGCAGAACAGAGCATGGTAGAGCAGAACAGAGCAGAGCAGAGCAGAACAGAGCATAGTAGAGCAGAACAGAGCATAGTAGAGCAGAACAGAACATAGTAGAGCAGAACAGAGCATAGTAGAGCAGAACAGAGCATAGTAAAGCAGAGCAGAACAGAGCATGGTAGAGCAGAACAGAGCAACTACAGACCACAGGGGAGACACCATTTATATCAACTAATGGCTATTCATATTTGAAGCCTCACCAGATTTAACCTACTGCTGAGATAAAGACTCCCCACAGTGCGTGTGTGCTTGCCTGTGTGTGTGTGTGTGTGTGTGTGTGTGTGTGTGTGTGTGTGTATGTGTTTCACTTGGCCTCAATGCCAGAGCATGGTAGAGCAGAACAGAGCAGAGCAGAACAGAACAGAGCATAGTAGAGCAGAACAGAGCATAGTAGAGCAGAACAGAACAGAGCAGAGCAGAACAGAGCAGAGCATAGTAGAACAGAACAGAGCATAGTAGAGCAGAACGGAGCAGAGCAGAACAGAGCAGAGCAGAACAGAGCATAGTAGAGCAGAACAGAGCATAGTAGAGCAGAACAGAGCATAGTAGAGCAGAACGGAGCAGAGCAGAACAGAGCATAGTAGAACAGAGCATAGTAGAGCAGAACAGAGCAGAGCAGAACAGAGCATAATAGAGCATAGTAGAGCAGAACAGAGCAGAGCAGAACAGAGCATGGTAGAGCAGAACAGAGCATGGTAGAGCAGAACAGAGCATGGTAGAGCAGAACAGAGCAGAGCAGAACAGAGCATAGTAGAGCAGAACAGAGCATAGTAGAGCAGAACAGAGCATAGTAGAGCAGAACGGAGCAGAGCAGAACAGAGCATAGTAGAGCAGAGCAGAACAGAGCATAGTAGAGCAGAACAGAGCAGAGCAGAACAGAGCATAATAGAGCATAGTAGAGCAGAACAGAGCAGAGCAGAACAGAGCATAGTAGAGCAGAACAGAGCATGGTAGAGCAGAACAGAGCATGGTAGAGCAGAACAGAGCAGAGCAGAACAGAGCATAGTAGAGCAGAACAGAGCATGGTAGAGCAGAACAGAGCAGAGCAGAACAGAGCATAGTAGAGCAGAACAGAGCATGGTAGAGCAGAACAGAGCAGAGCAGAACAGAGCATAGTAGAGCAGAACAGAGCAGAGCAGAACAGAGCAGAGCAGAACAGAGCATAGTAGAGCAGAACAGAGCATAGTAGAGCAGAACAGAGCACGGTAGAGCAGAACAGAGCATAGTAGAGCAGAACAGAGCATAGTAGAGCAGAACAGAGCATAGTAGAGCAGAACAGAGCATGGTAGAGCACGGTAGAGCAGAACAGAGCACGGTAGAGCAGAACAGAGCAGAGCAGAACAGAGCATAGTAGAGCAGAACAGAGCACGGTAGAGCAGAACAGAGCACGGTAGATCAGAACAGAGCAGAGCAGAACAGAGCATAGTAGAGCAGAACAGAGCATAGTAGAGCAGAACAGAGCATAGTAGAGCAGAACAGAGCATAGTAGAGCAGAACAGAGCATAGTAGAGCAGAACAGAGCAGAGCAGAACAGAGCAGAGCAGAACAGAGCATAGTAGAGCAGAACAGAGCCCGGTAGAGCAGAACAGAGCATAGTAGAGCAGAACAGAGCATAGTAGAGCAGAACAGAGCATGGTAGAGCAGAACAGAGCATGGTAGAGCAGAACAGAGCACGGTAGAGCAGAACAGAGCACGGTAGAGCAGAACAGAGCAGAGCAGAACAGAGCATAGTAGAGCAGAACAGAGCACGGTAGAGCAGAACAGAGCACGGTAGATCAGAACAGAGCAGAGCAGAACAGAGCATAGTAGAGCAGAACAGAGCGTAGTAGAGCAGAACAGAGCATAGTAGAGCAGAACAGAGCATAGTAGAGCAGAACAGAGCATAGTAGAGCATAGTAGAGCAGAACAGAGCATAGTAGAGCAGAACAGAGCATAGTAGAGCAGAACAGAACAGAGCAGAGCAGAACAGAGCAGAGCATAGTAGAACAGAACAGAGCATAGTAGAGCAGAACGGAGCAGAGCAGAACAGAGCAGAGCAGAACAGAGCATAGTAGAGCAGAACAGAGCATAGTAGAGCAGAACAGAGCATAGTAGAGCAGAACGGAGCAGAGCAGAACAGAGCATAGTAGAGCAGAGCAGAACAGAGCATAGTAGATCAGAACAGAGCAGAGCAGAACAGAGCATAATAGAGCATAGTA
The DNA here is from genome assembly GCF_045791955.1 of Oncorhynchus clarkii lewisi. Lineage (NCBI taxonomy): Eukaryota > Metazoa > Chordata > Actinopteri > Salmoniformes > Salmonidae > Oncorhynchus > Oncorhynchus clarkii. The sequence goes on from NC_092148.1 coordinate 91,560,016, forward strand.
GAGCAGAACAGAGCAGAGCAGAACAGAGCATAGTAGAGCAGAACAGAGCATGGTAGAGCAGAACATAGCATGGTAGAGCAGAACAGAGCAGAGCAGAACAGAGCATAGTAGAGCAGAACAGAGCATGGTAGAGCAGAACAGAGCAGAGCAGAACAGAGCATAGTAGAGCAGAACAGAGCATGGTAGAGCAGAACAGAGAATGGTAGAGCAGAACAGAGCACGGTAGAGCAGAACAGAGCACGGTAGAGCAGAACAGAGCACGGTAGAGCAGAACAGAGCACGGTAGAGCAGAACAGAGCATGGTAGAGCAGAACAGAGCAGAGCAGAACAGAGCATAGTAGAGCAGAACAGAGCATAGTAGAGCAGAACAGAGCATGGTAGAGCAGAACAGAGCATAGTAGAGCAGAACAGAGCATGGTAGAGCAGAACAGAGCATGGTAGAGCAGAACAGAGCATGGTAGAGCAGAACAGAGCATAGTAGAGCAGAACAGAGCATAGTAGAGCAGAACAGAGCATGGTAGAGCAGAACAGAGCATGGTAGAGCAGAACAGAGCATGGTAGAGCACAACAGAGCACGGTAGAGCAGAACAGAGCAGAACAGAGCATAGTAGAGCAGAACAGAGCATAGTAGAGCAGAACAGAGCATGGTAGAGCAGAACAGAGCAGAGCAGAACAGAACAGAGCATAGTAGAGCAGAACAGAGCATAGTAGAGCAGAACAGAACATAGTAGAGCAGAACAGAGCATAGTAGAGCAGAACAGAGCATAGTAAAGCAGAGCAGAACAGAGCATGGTAGAGCAGAACAGAGCAACTACAGACCACAGGGGAGACACCATTTATATCAACTAATGGCTATTCATATTTGAAGCCTCACCAGATTTAACCTACTGCTGAGATAAAGACTCCCCACAGTGCGTGTGTGCTTGCCTGTGTGTGTGTGTGTGTGTGTGTGTGTGTGTGTGTGTGTGTGTGTATGTGTTTCACTTGGCCTCAATGCCAGAGCATGGTAGAGCAGAACAGAGCAGAGCAGAACAGAACAGAGCATAGTAGAGCAGAACAGAGCATAGTAGAGCAGAACAGAACAGAGCAGAGCAGAACAGAGCAGAGCATAGTAGAACAGAACAGAGCATAGTAGAGCAGAACGGAGCAGAGCAGAACAGAGCAGAGCAGAACAGAGCATAGTAGAGCAGAACAGAGCATAGTAGAGCAGAACAGAGCATAGTAGAGCAGAACGGAGCAGAGCAGAACAGAGCATAGTAGAACAGAGCATAGTAGAGCAGAACAGAGCAGAGCAGAACAGAGCATAATAGAGCATAGTAGAGCAGAACAGAGCAGAGCAGAACAGAGCATAGTAGAGCAGAACAGAGCATGGTAGAGCAGAACAGAGCATGGTAGAGCAGAACAGAGCAGAGCAGAACAGAGCATAGTAGAGCAGAACAGAGCATAGTAGAGCAGAACAGAGCATAGTAGAGCAGAACGGAGCAGAGCAGAACAGAGCATAGTAGAGCAGAGCAGAACAGAGCATAGTAGAGCAGAACAGAGCAGAGCAGAACAGAGCATAATAGAGCATAGTAGAGCAGAACAGAGCAGAGCAGAACAGAGCATAGTAGAGCAGAACAGAGCATGGTAGAGCAGAACAGAGCATGGTAGAGCAGAACAGAGCAGAGCAGAACAGAGCATAGTAGAGCAGAACAGAGCATGGTAGAGCAGAACAGAGCAGAGCAGAACAGAGCATAGTAGAGCAGAACAGAGCATGGTAGAGCAGAACAGAGAATGGTAGAGCAGAACAGAGCACGGTAGAGCAGAACAGAGCACGGTAGAGCAGAACAGAGCACGGTAGAGCAGAACAGAGCACGGTAGAGCAGAACAGAGCACGGTAGAGCAGAACAGAGCATGGTAGAGCAGAACAGAGCAGAACAGAACAGAGCATAGTAGAGCAGAACAGAGCATAGTAGAGCAGAACAGAGCATGGTAGAGCAGAACAGAGCATAGTAGAGCAGAACAGAGCATGGTAGAGCAGAACAGAGCATGGTAGAGCAGAACAGAGCATGGTAGAGCAGAACAGAGCATAGTAGAGCAGAACAGAGCATAGTAGAGCAGAACAGAGCATGGTAGAGCAGAACAGAGCATAGTAGAGCAGAACAGAGCATGGTAGAGCAGAACAGAGCATAGTAGAGCAGAACAGAGCATGGTAGAGCACAACAGAGCACGGTAGAGCAGAACAGAGCAGAACAGAGCATAGTAGAGCAGAACAGAGCATGGTAGAGCAGAACAGAGCAGAGCAGAACAGAACAGAGCATAGTAGAGCAGAACAGAGCAGAGCAGAACAGAGCATAATAGAGCATAGTAGAGCAGAACAGAGCAGAGCAGAACAGAGCATAGTAGAGCAGAACAGAGCATGGTAGAGCAGAACAGAGCATGGTAGAGCAGAACAGAGCAGAGCAGAACAGAGCATAGTAGAGCAGAACAGAGCATGGTAGAGCAGAACAGAGCAGAGCAGAACAGAGCATAATAGAGCATAGTAGAGCAGAACAGAGCAGAGCAGAACAGAGCATAGTAGAGCAGAACAGAGCATGGTAGAGCAGAACAGAGCATGGTAGAGCAGAACAGAGCAGAGCAGAACAGAGCATAGTAGAGCAGAACAGAGCATGGTAGAGCAGAACAGAGCAGAGCAGAACAGAGCATAGTAGAGCAGAACAGAGCATGGTAGAGCAGAACAGAGAATGGTAGAGCAGAACAGAGCACGGTAGAGCAGAACAGAGCACGGTAGAGCAGAACAGAGCACGGTAGAGCAGAACAGAGCACGGTAGAGCAGAACAGAGCACGGTAGAGCAGAACAGAGCATGGTAGAGCAGAACAGAGCAGAACAGAACAGAGCATAGTAGAGCAGAACAGAGCATAGTAGAGCAGAACAGAGCATGGTAGAGCAGAACAGAGCATAGTAGAGCAGAACAGAGCATGGTAGAGCAGAACAGAGCATGGTAGAGCAGAACAGAGCATGGTAGAGCAGAACAGAGCATAGTAGAGCAGAACAGAGCATAGTAGAGCAGAACAGAGCATGGTAGAGCAGAACAGAGCATAGTAGAGCAGAACAGAGCATGGTAGAGCAGAACAGAGCATGGTAGAGCAGAACAGAGCATGGTAGAGCACAACAGAGCACGGTAGAGCAGAACAGAGCAGAACAGAGCATAGTAGAGCAGAACAGAGCATAGTAGAGCAGAACAGAGCATGGTAGAGCAGAACAGAGCAGAGCAGAACAGAACAGAGCATAGTAGAGCAGAACAGAGCATAGTAGAGCAGAACAGAACATAGTAGAGCAGAACAGAGCATAGTAGAGCAGAACAGAGCATAGTAAAGCAGAGCAGAACAGAGCATGGTAGAGCAGAACAGAGCAACTACAGACCACAGGGGAGACACCATTTATATCAACTAATGGCTATTCATATTTGAAGCCTCACCAGATTTAACCTACTGCTGAGATAAAGACTCCCCACAGTGCGTGTGTGCTTGCCTGTGTGTGTGTGTGTGTGTGTGTGTGTGTGTGTGTATGTGTTTCACTTGGCCTCAATGCCAGAGCATGGTAGAGCAGAACAGAGCAGAGCAGAACAGAACAGAGCATAGTAGAGCAGAACAGAGCATAGTAGAGCAGAACAGAACAGAGCAGAGCAGAACAGAGCAGAGCATAGTAGAACAGAACAGAGCATAGTAGAGCAGAACGGAGCAGAGCAGAACAGAGCAGAGCAGAACAGAGCATAGTAGAGCAGAACAGAGCATAGTAGAGCAGAACAGAGCATAGTAGAGCAGAACGGAGCAGAGCAGAACAGACCATAGTAGAGCAGAGCAGAACAGAGCATAGTAGAGCAGAACAGAGCAGAGCAGAACAGAGCATAATAGAGCATAGTAGAGCAGAACAGAGCAGAACAGAGCATAGTAGAGCAGAACAGAGCATGGTAGAGCAGAACAGAGCATGGTGGAGCAGAACAGAGCAGAGCAGAACAGAGCATAGTAGAGCAGAACAGAGCATGGTAGAGCAGAACAGAGCAGAGCAGAACAGAGCATAGTAGAGCAGAACAGAGCATGGTAGAGCAGAACAGAGAATGGTAGAGCAGAACAGAGCACGGTAGAGCAGAACAGAGCACGGTAGAGCAGAACAGAGCACGGTAGAGCAGAACAGAGCACGGTAGAGCAGAACAGAGCACGGTAGAGCAGAACAGAGCATGGTAGAGCAGAACAGAGCAGAACAGAACAGAGCATAGTAGAGCAGAACAGAGCATAGTAGAGCAGAACAGAGCATGGTAGAGCAGAACAGAGCATAGTAGAGCAGAACAGAGCATGGTAGAGCAGAACAGAGCATGGTAGAGCAGAACAGAGCATGGTAGAGCAGAACAGAGCATAGTAGAGCAGAACAGAGCATAGTAGAGCAGAACAGAGCATGGTAGAGCAGAACAGAGCATAGTAGAGCAGAACAGAGCATGGTAGAGCAGAACAGAGCATGGTAGAGCAGAACAGAGCATGGTAGAGCACAACAGAGCACGGTAGAGCAGAACAGAGCAGAACAGAGCATAGTAGAGCAGAACAGAGCATAGTAGAGCAGAACAGATCATGGTAGAGCAGAACAGAGCAGAGCAGAACAGAACAGAGCATAGTAGAGCAGAACAGAGCATAGTAGAGCAGAACAGAACATAGTAGAGCAGAACAGAGCATAGTAGAGCAGAACAGAGCATAGTAAAGCAGAGCAGAACAGAGCATGGTAGAGCAGAACAGAGCAACTACAGACCACAGGGGAGACACCATTTATATCAACTAATGGCTATTCATATTTGAAGCCTCACCAGATTTAACCTACTGCTGAGATAAAGACTCCCCACAGTGCGTGTGTGCTTGCCTGTGTGTGTGTGTGTGTGTGTGTGTGTGTGTGTATGTGTTTCACTTGGCCTCAATGCCACTAATGTATGATGTTTTCAGTCAGTGAGACAGGTTGTCTTTTAATAGATTAATACAACAGGACTGTTTCAATTCATTTCCCACTGGTGAGAGAATAACATATGATTTGAAAATAACAAAGCAAAGTCACCTACAGTACATCTAGTAGATATGGGGGATTAGATATAATAGAGTAGATATGGGAGATTAGATGTAATAGAGTAGGTATGGGGGATTAGATGTAATATAGTAGGTATGGGGGATTAGATGTAATAGAGTAGGTATGGGGGATTAGATGTAATAGAGTAGGTATGGGGGATTAGATGTAATAGAGTAGGTATGGGGGATTAGATATAATAGAGTTGGTATTAGATATAATAGAGTATGTTTGGGGGATTAGATATAATAGAGTAGGTATGGGGGATTAGATGTAATAGAGTAGGTATGGTGGATTAGATATAATAGAGTAGGTATGGGGGATTAGATGTAATAGAGTAGGTATAATAGAGTAGATATGGGGGATTAGATATAATAGAGTTGGTATTAGATATAATAGAGTATGTTTGGGGGATTAGATGTAATAGAGTAGGTATGGGGGATTAGCTGTAATAGAGTAGGTATGGGGGATTAGCTGTAATAGAGTAGGTATGGGGGATTAGATATAATAGAGTAGGTATGGGGGATTAGCTGTAATAGAGTAGGTATGGGGGATTAGCTGTAATAGAGTAGGTATGGGGGATTAGATATAATAGAGTAGATATGGGGGATTAGATATAATTAGAGTAGATATTGGGGATTAGATATAATAGAGTAGGTATGGGGGATTAGATATAATAGAGTAGGTTTTGTTGGATTAGACATCATGTAGTATGTATGGGGGATTAGATGTAATAGAGTAGATATGGGGGATTAGATATAATATAGTAGGTATTGTTGGATTAGACATCATGTAGTATGTATGGGGGATTAGATGTAATAGAGTAGATATGGGGGATTATATATAATAGAGTAGATATGGGGGATTAGATATAATATAGTAGGTATTGTTGGATTAGACATCATGTAGTATGTATGGGGGATTAGCTGTAATAGAGTAGGTATGGGGGATTAGATGTAATAGAGTAGGTATGGGGGATTAGATGTAATAGAGTAGGTATGAGGGATTAGATGTAATAGAGTAGGTATGGGGGAGTAGATATAATAGAGTAGATATGGGGGATTATATGTAATAGAGTAGGTAAGGGGGATTAGATGAAATAGAGTAGGTATGGGGGTTTAGATGTAATAGAGTAGATATGGGGGATTAGATGTAATAGAGTAGATAGGGGGGATTAGATGTAATAGAGTAGATATGGGGGATTAGATATAATAGAGTAAGTATGGGGGATTAGATATAATAGAGTAAGTATGGGGGATTAGATGTAATAGAGTAGATAGGTGGATTAGATATCATGTAGTAGGTATGGGGGATTAGATATCATGTAGTAGGTATGGGGGATTAGATGTAATAGAGTAGATATGGGGGATTAGATGTAATAGAGTAGATATGGGGGATTAGATATAATAGAGTAAGTATGGGGGATTAGATGTAATAGAGTAGATAGGGGGATTAGATATCATGTAGTAGGTATGGGGGATTAGATATCATGTAGTAGGTATGGGGGATTAGATGTAATAGAGTAGGTATGCAGGATTAGATATAATATAGTAGGTATGCGGGATTAGCTATAATATAGTAGGTATGGGGGATTAGATATAGTAGGTATGGGGGTTTAGATGTAATAGAGTAGGTATGGGGGATTAGATGTAATAGAGTATATATGGGGGATTAGATGTAATAGAGTATATATGGGGGATTAGATGTAATAGAGTATGTATGGGGGATTAGATATCATGTAGTAGGTATGGGGGATTAGATGTAATAGAGTATATATGGGGGATTAGATGTAATAGAGTAGGTATTGTTGGATTAGACATGTAGTATGTATGGGGGAGTAGATGTAATAGAGTAGGTATGGGGGATTAGATGTAATAGAGTAGGTATGGGGGATTAGATGTAATAGAGTAGGTATGGGGGATTAGATATAATAGAGTAGGTATGGTGGATTAGATATAATAGAGTAGGTATAATAGAGTAGATATGGGGGATTAGATATAATAGAGTTGGTATTAGATATAATAGAGTATGTTTGGGGGATTAGATATAATAGAGTATGTTTGGGGGATTAGATGTAATAGAGTAGGTATGGGGGATTAGATGTAATAGAGTAGGTATGGTGGATTAGATATAATAGAGTAGGTATGGGGGATTAGATGTAATAGAGTAGGTATAATAGAGTAGATATGGGGGATTAGATATAATAGAGTTGGTATTAGATATAATAGAGTATGTTTGGGGGATTAGATGTAATAGAGTATGTTTGGGGGATTAGATATAATAGAGTAGATATGGGGGATTAGCTGTAATAGAGTAGGTATGGGGGATTAGCTGTAATAGAGTAGGTATGGGGGATTAGATATAATAGAGTAGATATGGGGGATTAGATATAATAGAGTAGGTATGGGGGATTAGATATAATTAGAGTAGATATTGGGGATTAGATATAATAGAGTAGGTATGGGGGATTAGATATAATATAGTAGGTATTGTTGGATTAGACATCATGTAGTATGTATGGGGGATTAGATGTAATAGAGTAGATATGGGGGATTAGATGTAATAGAGTAGATATGGGGGATTAGATATAATATAGTAGGTATTGTTGGATTAGACATCATGTAGTATGTATGGCGGATTAGCTGTAATAGAGTAGGTATGGGGGATTAGATGTAATAGAGTAGGTATGAGGGATTAGATGTAATAGAGTAGATATGGGGGATTATATGTAATAGAGTAGGTAAGGGGGATTAGATGAAATAGAGTAGGTATGGGGGTTTAAATGTAATAGAGTAGATATGGGGGTTTAGATGTAATAGAGTAGGTATTGGGGTTTAGATGTAATAGAGTAGATATGGGTGATTAGATATAATAGAGTAGATATGGGGGATTAGATGTAATAGAGTATGTATGGGGGATTAGATGTAATAGAGTAGGTATGGGGGTTTAGATGTAATAGAGTAGGTATGGGGGATTAGATGTAATAGAGTAGATAGGGGGATTAGATATCATGTAGTAGGTATGGGGGATTAGATGTAATAGAGTAGATATGGGGGATTAGATGTAATAGAGTAGATATGGGGGATTAGATATAATAGAGTAAGTATGGGGGATTAGATGTAATAGAGTAGATAGGGGGATTAGATATCATGTAGTAGGTATGGGGGATTAGATATCATGTAGTAGGTATGGGGGATTAGATGTAATAGAGTAGGTATGGGGGATTAGATGTAATAGAGTAGGTATGGGGGATTAGATATAATATAGTAGGTATGCGGGATTAGCTATAATATAGTAGGTATGGGGTATTAAATATAATAGAGTAGGTATGGGGGATTAGATATAGTAGGTATGGGGGTTTAGATGTAATAGAGTAGATAGGGGGATTAGATATCATGTAGTAGGTATGGGGGATTAGATATCATGTAGTAGTTATGGGGGATTAGATGTAATAGAGTAGATAGGGGGATTAGATATCATGTAGTAGGTATGGGGGATTAGATATCATGTAGTAGGTATGGGGGATTAGATGTAATAGAGTATATATGGGGGATTAGATGTAATAGAGTAGGTATGCAGGATTAGATATAATATAGTAGGTATGCGGGATTAGCTATAATATAGTAGGTATGGGGTATTAAATATAATAGAGTAGGTATGGGGGATTAGATATAGTAGGTATGGGGGTTTAGATGTAATAGAGTAGGTATGGGGGATTAGATGTAATAGAGTATATATGGGGGATTAGATGTAATAGAGTATGTATGGGGGATTAGATATCATGTAGTAGGTTTGGGGCATTAGATATCATGTAGTAGGTATGGGGGATTAGATGTAATAGAGTATATATGGGGGATTAGATGTAATAGAGTAGGTATTGTTGGATTAGACATGTAGTATGTATGTGGGAGTAGATGTAATAGAGTAGGTATGGGGGATTAGATGTAATAGAGTAGATATGGGGGATTAGATGTAATAGAGTAGATATGGGGGATTATATGTAATAATATTAGGTATTGTTTGATTAGACATCATGTAGTATATATGGGGGATTAGATGTAATAGAGTAGATATGGGGGATTAGATATAATAGAGTAGATATGGGGGATTAGATATAATATAGTAGGTATTGTTGGATTAGACATCATGTAGTATGTATATATATAATGGGGGATTAGATATATCTATTAGATGTAATAGAGTAGGTATGGGGGATTAGATGTAATAGAGTAGGTATGGGGGATTAGATGTAATAGAGTAGGTATGGGGGATTAGATGTAATAGAGTAGGTATGGGGGATTAGATGTAATAGAGTAGATATGGGGGATTAGATGTAATAGAGTAGGTATGGGGGATTAGATGTAATAGAGTAGGTATGAGGGATTAGATGTAATAGAGTAGATATGGGGATTAGATGTAATAGAGTAGGTATTGTTGGATTAGACATGTAGTATGTATGGGGGATTAGATGTAATAGAGTATGTACGGGGGATTAGATGTAATAGAGTATGTATGGGGGATTAGATGTAATAGAGTAGGTATGGGGGATTAGCTGTAATAGAGTAGGTATGGGGGAGTAGATATAATAGAGTAGATATGGGGGATTAGATATAATAGAGTAGATATGGGGGATTAGATGTAATAGAGTAGGTATGGGGGATTAGCTGTAATAGAGTAGGTATGGAGGATTAGATATAATAGAGTAGGTATGGGGGAGTAGATATAATAGAGTAGATGTGGGGTATTAGATATAATAGAGTAGATATGGGGGATTATATGTAATATAGTAGGTTTTGTTGGATTAGACATCATGTAGTATGTATGGGGGATTAGATGTAATAGAGTAGATATGGGGGATTATATATAATAGAGTAAGTATGGGGGTTTAGATATAATAGAGTAGGTATGGGGGAGTAGATATAATAGAGTAGATATGGGGGATTATATGTAATAGAGTAGGTATGGGGGATTAGATGTAATAGAGTAGGTAAGGGGGATTAGATGAAATAGAGTAGGTATGGGGGTTTAGATATAATATAGTAGGTTTTGTTGGATTAGACATCATGTAGTATGTATGGGGGATTAGATGTAATAGAGTAGATATGGGGGATTAGATATAATATAGTAGGTATTGTTGGAATAGACATCATGTAGTATGTATGGGGGATTATATGTAATAGAGTAGGTATGGGGATTAGATATAATATAGTAGGTATTGTTGGATTAGACATCATGTAGTATGTATGGGGGATTATATGTAATAGAGTAGGTATGGGGGATTAGATATAATAAAGTAGGTATTGTTGGATTAGACATCATGTAGTATGTATGGGGGATTAGATGTAATAGAGTAGATATTGGGGATTAGATGTAATAGAGTAGGTATCGTTGGATTAGACATGTAGTATGTATGGGGGATTAGATGTAATAGAGTAGGTATGCAGGATTAGATATAATATAGTAGGTATGGGGGATTAGATGTAATAGAGTAGATATGGGGTATTAAATATAATAGAGTAGGTATGGGGGATTAGCTATAATATAGTAGGTATGGGGGATTAGATGTAATAGAGTAGATATGGGGTATTAAATATAATAGAGTAGGTATGGGGGATTAGATATAGTAGGTATGGGGGATTAGATGTAATAGAGTAGGTATTGTTGGATTAGACATGTAGTATGTATGGGGGATTAGATGTAATAGAGTAGGTATGGGGGATTAGATGTAATAGAGTAGGTATGGGGGATTAGATATAATAGAGTAGGTATGGGGGATTATATGTAATAGAGTAGGTATGGGGGATTAGATATAATAGAGTAGATATTGGGGATTAGATATAATAGAGTAGGTATTGTTGGATTAGACATCATGTAGTATGTATGGGGGATTAGATGTAATAGAGTAGATATTGGGGATTAGATATAATAGAGTAGATATGGGGGATTAGATATAATATAGTAGGTTTTGTTGGATTAGACATCATGTAGTATGTATGAGGGATTAGATGTAATAGAGTAGATATGGGGGATTAGACATAATAGAGTAGGTATGGGGGATTAGATATCATGTAGTAGGTATGCAGGATTAGATATAATATAGTAGGTATGGGGGATTAGCTATAATATAGTAGGTATGGGGGATTAGATATAATAGAGTAGATATGGGGGATTAGATGTAATAGAGTAGGTATGGGGGATTAGATGTAATAGAGTAGGTATGAGGGATTAGATGTAATAGAGTAGATATGGGGATTAGATGTAATAGAGTAGGTATGGGGGATTAGATGTAATAGAGTAGGTATGGGGGATTAGATGTAATAGAGTAGGTATGGGGGATTAGATATAATAGAGTAGATATGGGGGATTAGATGTAATAGAGAATGTATGGGGGATTAGATGTAATAGAGTAGGTATGGGGGATTAGCTGTAAAAGAGTAGGTATGGGGGAGTAGATTTAATAGAGTAGATATGGGGGATTAGATATAATAGAGTAGATATGGGGGATTAGATGTAATAAAGTAGGTATGGGGGATTAGATGTAATAGAGTAGGTATGGGGCATTAGCTGTAATAGAGTAGGTATGGAGGATTAGATATAATAGAGTAGGTATGGGGGAGTAGATATAATAGAGTAGATATGGGGGATTAGATATAATAGAGTAGATATGGGGGATTATATGTAATATAGTAGGTTTTGTTGGATTAGACATCATGTAGTATGTATGGGGCATTAGATGTAATAGAGTAGATATGGGGGATTATATATAATAGAGTAAGTATGGGGGTTTAGATATAATAGAGTAGGTATGGGGGAGTAGATATAATAGAGTAGATATGGGGGATTATATGTAATAGAGTAGGTATGGGGGATTAGATGTAATAGAGTAGGTAAGGGGGATTAGATGAAATAGAGTAGGTATGGGGGTTTAGATATAATATAGTAGGTTTTGTTGGATTAGACATCATGTAGTATGTATGGGGGATTAGATGTAATAGAGTAGGTATGGGGGATTAGATGTAATAGAGTAGATATGGGGGATTAGATATAATATAGTCTAATCCAACAATACCTACATCATGTAGTATGTATGGGGGATTATATGTAATAGAGTAGGTATGGGGGATTAGATATAATATAGTAGGTATTGTTGGATTAGACGTCATGTAGTATGTATGGGGGATTAGATGTAATAGAGTACATATTGGGGATTAGATGTAATAGAGTAGGTATTGTTGGATTCGACATGTAGTATGTATGGGGGATTAGATGTAATAGAGTAGGTATGGGGGATTAGATGTAATAGAGTAGGTATGCAGGATTAGATATAATATAGTAGGTATGGGGGATTAGATGTAATCGAGTAGATATGGGGTATTAAATATAATAGAGTAGGTATGGGGGATTAGCTATAATATAGTAGGTATGGGGGATTAGATGTAATAGAGTAGATATGGGGTATTAAATATAATAGAGTAGGTATGGGGGATTAGATATAGTAGGTATGGGGGTTTAGATGTAATAGAGTATATATGGGGGATTAGATGTAATAGAGTAGGTATTGTTGGATTAGACATGTAGTATGTATGGGGGATTAGATGTAATAGAGTAGGTATGGGGGATTAGATGTAATAGAGTAGGTATGGGGGATTAGATATAATAGAGTAGGTATGGGGGATTATATGTAATAGAGTAGGTATGGGGGATTAGATATAATAGAGTAGATATTGGGGATTAGATATAATAGAGTAGGTATTGTTGGATTAGACATCATGTAGTATGTATGCAGGATTAGATGTAATAGAGTAGATATTGGGGATTAGATATAATAGAGTAGATATGGGGGATTAGATATAATATAGTAGGTTTTGTTGGATTAGACATCATGTAGTATGTATGAGGGATTAGATGTAATAGAGTAGATATGGGGGATTAGACATAATAGAGTAGGTATGGGGGATTAGATATCATGTAGTAGGTATGCAGGATTAGATATAATATAGTAGGTATGGGGGATTAGCTATAATATAGTAGGTATGGGGGATTAGATATAATAGAGTAGGTATAGGGGATTAGATGTAATAGAGTAGGTAAGGGGGATTAGATGAAATAGAGTAGGTATGGGGGTTTAGATATAATATAGTAGGTTTTGTTGGATTAGACATCATGTAGTATGTATGGGGGATTATATGTAATAGAGTAGGTATGGGGGATTAGACATAATAGAGTAGGTATGGGGGATTAGATATCATGTAGTAGGTATGGGGGATTAGATGTAATAGAGTAGATATGGGGGATTAGATGTAATAGAGTAGATATGGGGGATTAGATATAATAGAGTAAGTATGGGGGTTTAGATATAATAGAGTAGGTATGGGGGATTAGATGTAATAGAGTAGGTATGGGGGATTAGATGTAATAGAGTAGGTATGGGGGATTAGATGTAATAGAGTATGTATGGGGGATTAGATGTAATAGAGTAGGTATGGGGGATTAGATGTAATAGAGTAGGTATGGGGGATTAGATGTAATAGAGTAGGTATGGGGGATTAGATGTAATAGAGTAGGTATGGGGGATTAGATGTAATGGAGTAGGTATGGGGGATTAGATGTAATAGAGTAGATATGGGGGATTAGATGTAATAGAGTAGATATGGGGGATTAGATGTAATAGAGTAGGTATGAGGGATTAGATGTAATAGAGTAGGTATTGTTGGATTAGACATGTAGTATGTATGGGGGATTAGATGTAATAGAGTAGATATGGGGGATTATATATAATAGAGTAGATATGGGGGATTAGATATAATAGAGTAGGTATGGGGGATTAGATGTAATAGAGTAGGTATGGGGTTTTAGACATCATGTAGTAGGTATGGGGGATTAGACATAATAGAGTAGGTATATGGGATTAGATATAATAGAGTAGATATGGGGGATTAGATGTAATAGAGTAGGTATGGGGGATTAGATATAATATAGTAGGTATCGTTGGATTAGACATCATGTTGTATGTGTGGGGGATTAGATGTAATAGAGTAGATATGGGGGATTAGATGTAATAGAGTAGGTATGGAGGATTAGATATAATAGAGTAGGTATGGGGGATTAGATGTAATAGAGTAGGTATGGGGTTTTAGACATCATGTAGTAGGTATGGGGGATTAGACATAATAGAGTAGGTATATGGGATTAGATATAATAGAGTAGATATGGGGGATTAGATGTAATAGAGTAGGTATGGGTGATTAGATGTAATAGAGTAGGTATGGGGGATTAGATGTAATAGAGTAGGTATGGGGGATTAGATGTAATAGAGTAGGTATTGTTGGAATTGTCATCATGTAGTATGTATGGGGGATTAGATGTAATAGAGTAGATATGGGGGATTAGATATAATAGAGTAGATATGGGGGATTAGATATAATATAGTAGGTATCGTTGGATTAGACATCATGTTGTATGTATGGGGGATTAGATGTAATAGAGTAGATATGGGGGATTATATATAATATAGTAGGTATCGTTGGATTAGACATCATGTTGTATGTATGGGGGATTAGATGTAATAGAGTAGATATGGGGGATTAGATATAATAGGGTAGATATGGGAGATATAATATAGTAGGTATCGTTGGATTAGACATCATGGTGTATGTATGGGGGATTAGATGTAATAGAGTAGATATGGGGGATTAGATATAATAGAGTAGGTATGGGGGATTAGATGTAATAGAGTATGTATGGGGCATTAGCTGTAATAGAGTAGGTATGGGGGATTAGATATAATAGAGTAGGTATGGGGGATTAGATGTAATAGAGTAGGTATGGGGGATTAGATGTAAAAGAGTAGGTATGGGGGATTAGATGTAATAGAGTAGGTATGGGGGATTAGATGTAATAGAGTAGATATGGGGGATTAGATGTAATAGAGTAGGTATTGTTGGATTAGACATCATGTAGTATGTATAGGGGATTAGATTTAATAGAGTAGATATGGGGGATTAGATACAATAGGGTAGATATGGGAGATATAATATAGTAGGTATCGTTGGATTAGACATCATGGTGTATGTATGGGGGATTAGATGTAATAGAGTAGGTATGGGGGATTAGATGTAATAGAGTATGTATGGGGCATTAGCTGTAATAGAGTAGGTATGGGGCATTACATGTAATAGAGTAGATATAGGGGATTAGATGTAATAGAGTAGGTATTGTTGGATTAGACATCATGTAGTATGTATGGGGGATTAGATGTAATAGAGTAGATATGGGGGATTAGATATAATAGAGTAGATATGGGGGATTAGATGTAATAGAGTAGATATGGGGGATTAGATGTAATAGAGTAGGTATGGGGGATTAGATATAATAGAGTAGGTATGGGGGATTAGATATAATATAGTAGGTATCGTTGGATTAGACATCATGTTGTATGTATGGGGGATTAGATGTAATAGAGTAGATATGGGGGATTAGATATAATATAGTAGGTATCGTTGGATTAGACATCATGTTGTATGTATGGGGGATTAGATGTAATAGAGTAGATATGGGGGATTAGATATAATAGGGTAGATATGGGAGATATAATATAGTAGGTATCGTTGGATTAGACATCATGGTGTATGTATGGGGGATTAGATGTAATAGAGTAGATATGGGGGATTAGATATAATAGAGTAGGTATGGGGGATTAGATGTAATAGAGTATGTATGGGGCATTAGCTGTAATAGAGTAGGTATGGGGGATTAGATATAATAGAGTAGGTATGGGGGATTAGATGTAATAGAGTAGGTATGGGGGATTAGATGTAAAAGAGTAGGTATGGGGGATTAGATGTAATAGAGTAGATATGGGGGATTAGATGTAATAGAGTAGGTATTGTTGGATTAGACATCATGTAGTATGTATGGGGGATTAGATGTAATAGAGTAGATATGGGGGATTAGATATAATAGAGTAGATATGGGGGATTAGATATCATAAAGTAAGGATCGTTGGATTAGACATCATGTTGTATGTATGGGGGATTAGATGTAATAGAGTAGATATGGGGGATTAGATTTAATAGAGTAGGTATGGGGGATTAGATATAATAGAGTAGATATGGGGGATTAGATGTAATAGAGTAGGTATGGGGGATTTGATATAATAGAGTAGGTATGGGGGATTAGATATCATGTAGTAGGTATGGGGGATTAGATGTAATAGAGTAGGTATGGGGGATTAGACATAATAGAGTAGGTATGGGGGATTAGATATCATGTAGTAGGTATGGGGGATTAGATGTAATAGAGTAGATATGGGGGATTAGATGTAATAGAGTAGATATGGGGGATTAGATATAATAGAGTAAGTATGGGGGTTTAGATATAATAGAGTAGGTATGGGGGATTAGATGTAATAGAGTAGGTATGGGGGATTAGATGTAATAGAGTAGGTATGGGGGATTAGATGTAATAGAGTAGGTATGGGGGATTAGATGTAATAGAGTAGATATGGGGGATTAGATGTAATAGAGTAGATATGGGGGATTAGATGTAATAGAGTAGGTATGAGGGATTAGATGTAATAGAGTAGATATGGGGGATTAGATATAATAGAGTAGGTATGGGGGATTAGATGTAATAGAGTAGGTATGGGGTTTTAGACATCATGTAGTAGGTATGGGGGATTAGACATAATAGAGTAGGTATATGGGATTAGATATAATAGAGTAGATATGGGGGATTAGATGTAATAGAGTAGGTATGGGGGATTAGATATAATATAGTAGGTATCGTTGGATTAGACATCATGTTGTATGTGTGGGGGATTAGATGTAATAGAGTAGATATGGGGGATTAGATGTAATAGAGTAGGTATGGGGGATTAGATGTAATAGAGTAGGTATGGGGTTTTAGACATCATGTAGTAGGTATGGGGGATTAGACATAATAGAGTAGGTATATGGGATTAGATATAATAGAGTAGATATGGGGGATTAGATGTAATAGAGTAGGTATGGGGGATTAAATATAATATAGTAGGTATTGTTGGATTAGACATGTAGTATGTATGGGGGATTAGATGTAATAGAGTAGATATCTGGGATTATATATAATAGAGTAGATATGGGGGATTAGATATAATAGAGTAGGTATGGGGGATTAGATGTAATAGAGTAGGTATGGGGTTTTAGACATCATGTAGTAGGTATGGGGGATTAGACATAATAGAGTAGGTATATGGGATTAGATATAATAGAGTAGATATGGGGGATTAGATGTAATAGAGTAGGTATGGGGGATTAGATATAATATAGTAGGTATCGTTGGATTAGACATCATGTTGTATGTGTGGGGGATTAGATGTAATAGAGTAGATATGGGGGATTAGATGTAATAGAGTAGGTATTGTTGGATTAGACATGTAGTATGTATGGGGGATTAGATGTAATAGAGTAGGTATGGGGGATTAGATGTAATAGAGTAGGTATGGGGGATTAGATATAATAGAGTAGGTATGGGGGATTATATGTAATAGAGTAGGTATGGGGGATTAGATATAATAGAGTAGATATTGGGGATTAGATATAATAGAGTAGGTATTGTTGGATTAGACATCATGTAGTATGTATGGGGGATTAGATGTAATAGAGTAGATATTGGGGATTAGATATAATAGAGTAGATATGGGGGATTAGATATAATATAGTAGGTTTTGTTGGATTAGACATCATGTAGTATGTATGAGGGATTAGATGTAATAGAGTAGATATGGGGGATTAGACATAATAGAGTAGGTATGGGGGATTAGATATCATGTAGTAGGTATGCAGGATTAGATATAATATAGTAGGTATGGGGGATTAGCTATAATATAGTAGGTATGGGGGATTAGATATAATAGAGTAGATATGGGGGATTAGATGTAATAGAGTAGGTATGGGGGATTAGATGTAATAGAGTAGGTATGAGGGATTAGATGTAATAGAGTAGATATGGGGATTAGATGTAATAGAGTAGGTATTGTTGGATTAGACATGTAGTATGTATAGGGGATTAGATGTAATAGAGTAGATATGGGGGATTAGCTGTAATAGAGTAGGTATGGGGGAGTAGATATAATAGAGTAGATATGGGGGATTAGATATAATAGAGTAGATATGGGGGATTAGATTTAATAAAGTAGGTATGGGGGATTAGATGTAATAGAGTAGGTATGGGGCATTAGCTGTAATAGAGTAGGTATGGAGGATTAGATATAATAGAGTAGGTATGGGGGAGTAGATATAATAGAGTAGATATGGGGGATTAGATATAATAGAGTAGATATGGGGGATTATATGTAATATAGTAGGTTTTGTTGGATTAGACATCATGTAGTATGTATGGGGCATTAGATGTAATAGAGTAGATATGGGGGATTATATATAATAGAGTAAGTATGGGGGTTTAGATATAATAGAGTAGGTATGGGGGAGTAGATATAATAGAGTAGATATGGGGGATTATATGTAATAGAGTAGGTATGGGGGATTAGATGTAATAGAGTAGGTAAGGGGGATTAGATGAAATAGAGTAGGTATGGGGGTTTAGATATAATATAGTAGGTTTTGTTGGATTAGACATCATGTAGTATGTATGGGGGATTAGATGTAATAGAGTAGATATGGGGGATTAGATATAATATAGTAGGTATTGTTGGATTAGACATCATGTAGTATGTATGGGGGATTATATGTAATAGAGTAGGTATGGGGGATTAGATATAATATAGTAGGTATTGTTGGATTAGACATCATGTAATATGTATGGGGGATTAGATGTAATAGAGTAGATATTGGGGATTAGATGTAATAGAGTAGGTATTGTTGGATTAGACATGTAGTATGTATGGGGGATTAGATGTAATAGAGTAGGTATGCAGGATTAGATATAATATAGTAGGTATGGGGGATTAGATGTAATAGAGTAGATATGGGGTATTAAATATAATAGAGTAGGTATGGGGGATTAGCTATAATATAGTAGGTATGGGGGATTAGATGTAATAGAGTAGATATGGGGTATTAAATATAATAGAGTAGGTATGGGGGATTAGATATAGTAGGTATGGGGGTTTAGATGTAATAGAGTATATATGGGGGATTAGATGTAATAGAGTAGGTATTGTTGGATTAGACATGTAGTATGTATGGGGGATTAGATGTAATAGAGTAGGTATGGGGGATTAGATGTAATAGAGTAGGTATGGGGGATTAGATATAATAGAGTAGGTATGGGGGATTATATGTAATAGAGTAGGTATGGGGGATTAGATATAATAGAGTAGATATTGGGGATTAGATATAATAGAGTAGGTATTGTTGGATTAGACATCATGTAGTATGTATGCAGGATTAGATGTAATAGAGTAGATATTGGGGATTAGATATAATAGAGTAGATATGGGG
This sequence comes from Oncorhynchus clarkii lewisi, assembly GCF_045791955.1. Lineage (NCBI taxonomy): Eukaryota > Metazoa > Chordata > Actinopteri > Salmoniformes > Salmonidae > Oncorhynchus > Oncorhynchus clarkii. Next base: position 91,579,537 of record NC_092148.1, read on the forward strand.
GATTAGATATAATATAGTAGGTTTTGTTGGATTAGACATCATGTAGTATGTATGAGGGATTAGATGTAATAGAGTAGATATGGGGGATTAGACATAATAGAGTAGGTATGGGGGATTAGATATAATAGAGTAGGTATAGGGGATTAGATGTAATAGAGTAGGTAAGGGGGATTAGATGAAATAGAGTAGGTATGGGGGTTTAGATATAATATAGTAGGTTTTGTTGGATTAGACATCATGTAGTATGTATGGGGGATTATATGTAATAGAGTAGGTATGGGGGATTAGACATAATAGAGTAGGTATGGGGGATTAGATATCATGTAGTAGGTATGGGGGATTAGATGTAATAGAGTAGATATGGGGGATTAGATGTAATAGAGTAGATATGGGGGATTAGATATAATAGAGTAAGTATGGGGGTTTAGATATAATAGAGTAGGTATGGGGGATTAGATGTAATAGAGTAGGTATGGGGGATTAGATGTAATAGAGTAGGTATGGGGGATTAGATGTAATAGAGTAGGTATGGGGGATTAGATGTAATAGAGTAGGTATGGGGGATTAGATGTAATAGAGTAGGTATGGGGGATTAGATGTAATAGAGTAGATATGGGGGATTAGATGTAATAGAGTAGATATGGGGGATTAGATGTAATAGAGTAGGTATGAGGGATTAGATGTAATAGAGTAGGTATTGTTGGATTAGACATGTAGTATGTATGGGGGATTAGATGTAATAGAGTAGATATGGGGGATTATATATAATAGAGTAGATATGGGGGATTAGATATAATAGAGTAGGTATGGGGGATTAGATGTAATAGAGTAGGTATGGGGTTTTAGACATCATGTAGTAGGTATGGGGGATTAGACATAATAGAGTAGGTATATGGGATTAGATATAATAGAGTAGATATGGGGGATTAGATGTAATAGAGTAGGTATGGGGGATTAGATATAATATAGTAGGTATCGTTGGATTAGACATCATGTTGTATGTGTGGGGGATTAGATGTAATAGAGTAGATATGGGGGATTAGATGTAATAGAGTAGGTATGGAGGATTAGATATAATAGAGTAGGTATGGGGGATTAGATGTAATAGAGTAGGTATGGGGTTTTAGACATCATGTAGTAGGTATGGGGGATTAGACATAATAGAGTAGGTATATGGGATTAGATATAATAGAGTAGATATGGGGGATTAGATGTAATAGAGTAGGTATGGGTGATTAGATGTAATAGAGTAGGTATGGGGGATTAGATGTAATAGAGTAGGTATGGGGGATTAGATGTAATAGAGTAGGTATTGTTGGAATTGTCATCATGTAGTATGTATGGGGGATTAGATGTAATAGAGTAGATATGGGGGATTAGATATAATAGGGTAGATATGGGAGATATAATATAGTAGGTATCGTTGGATTAGACATCATGGTGTATGTATGGGGGATTAGATGTAATAGAGTAGATATGGGGGATTAGATATAATAGAGTAGGTATGGGGGATTAGATGTAATAGAGTATGTATGGGGCATTAGCTGTAATAGAGTAGGTATGGGGGATTAGATATAATAGAGTAGGTATGGGGGATTAGATGTAATAGAGTAGGTATGGGGGATTAGATGTAAAAGAGTAGGTATGAGGGATTAGATGTAATAGAGTAGGTATGGGGGATTAGATGTAATAGAGTAGATATGGGGGATTAGATGTAATAGAGTAGGTATTGTTGGATTAGACATCATGTAGTATGTATGGGGGATTAGATTTAATAGAGGAGATATGGGGGATTAGATACAATAGGGTAGATATGGGAGATATAATATAGTAGGTATCGTTGGATTAGACATCATGGTGTATGTATGGGGCATTAGATATAATAGAGTAGATATGGGGGATTAGATGTAATAGAGTAGATATGGGGGATTAGATGTAATAGAGTAGGTATGGGGGATTAGATATAATAGAGTAGGTATGGGGGATTAGATATCATGTAGTAGGTATGGGGGATTAGATGTAATAGAGTAGGTATGGGGGATTAGACATAATAGAGTAGGTATGGGGGATTAGATATCATGTAGTAGGTATGGGGGATTAGATGTAATAGAGTAGATATGGGGGATTAGATGTAATAGAGTAGATATGGGGGATTAGATATAATAGAGTAAGTATGGGGGTTTAGATATAATAGAGTAGGTATGGGGGATTAGATGTAATAGAGTAGGTATGGGGGATTAGATGTAATAGAGTAGGTATGGGGGATTAGATGTAATAGAGTAGGTATGGGGGATTAGATGTAATAGAGTAGGTATGGGGGATTAGATGTAATAGAGTAGGTATGGGGGATTAGATGTAATAGAGTAGATATGGGGGATTAGATGTAATAGAGTAGGTATGGGGGATTAGATGTAATAGAGTAGATATGGGGGATTAGATGTAATAGAGTAGATATGGGGGATTAGATGTAATAGAGTAGGTATGGGGGATTAGATGTAATAGAGTAGATATGGGGGATTAGATGTAATAGAGTAGGTATGAGGGATTAGATGTAATAGAGTAGGTATTGTTGGATTAGACATGTAGTATGTATGGGGGATTAGATGTAATAGAGTAGATATGGGGGATTATATATAATAGAGTAGATATGGGGGATTAGATATAATAGAGTAGGTATGGGGGATTAGATGTAATAGAGTAGGTATGGGGGATTAGATATAATATAGTAGGTATCGTTGGATTAGACATCATGTTGTATGTGTGGGGGATTAGATGTAATAGAGTAGATATGGGGGATTAGATGTAATAGAGTAGGTATGGAGGATTAGATATAATAGAGTAGGTATGGGGGATTAGATGTAATAGAGTAGGTATGGGGTTTTAGACATCATGTAGTAGGTATGGGGGATTAGACATAATAGAGTAGGTATATGGGATTAGATATAATAGAGTAGATATGGGGGATTAGATGTAATAGAGTAGGTATGGGGGATTAGATATAATATAGTAGGTATCGTTGGATTAGACATCATGTTGTATGTGTGGGGGATTAGATGTAATAGAGTAGATATGGGGGATTAGATGTAATAGAGTAGGTATGGAGGATTAGATATAATAGAGTAGGTATGGGGGATTAGATGTAATAGAGTAGGTATGGGGTTTTAGACATCATGTAGTAGGTATGGGGGATTAGACATAATAGAGTAGGTATATGGGATTATATATAATAGAGTAGATATGGGGGATTAGATGTAATAGAGTAGGTATGGGTGATTAGATCTAATAGAGTAGGTATGGGGGATTAGATGTAATAGAGTAGGTATGGGGGATTAGATGTAATAGAGTAGGTATTGTTGGAATTGTCATCATGTAGTATGTATGGGGGATTAGATGTAATAGAGTAGATATGGGGGATTAGATATAATAGAGTAGATATGGGGGATTAGATATAATATAGTAGGTATCGTTGGATTAGACATCATGTTGTATGTGTGGGGGATTAGATGTAATAGAGTAGATATGGGGGATTAGATATAATAGAGTAGATATGGGGGATTAGATATAATATAGTAGGTATCGTTGGATTAGACATCATGTTGTATGTATGGGGGATTAGATGTAATAGAGTAGATATGGGGGATTAGATATAATAGAGTAGGTATGGGGGATTAGATGTAATAGAGTAGGTATGGGGGATTAGATGTAATAGAGTAGGTATGGGGGATTAGATGTAATAGAGTAGGTATGGGGGATTAGATGTAATAGAGTAGATATGGGGGATTAGATGTAATAGAGTAGATATGGGGGATTAGATGTAATAGAGTAGGTATGAGGGATTAGATGTAATAGAGTAGGTATTGTTGGATTAGACATGTAGTATGTATGGGGGATTAGATGTAATAGAGTAGATATGGGGGATTATATATAATAGAGTAGATATGGGGGATTAGATATAATAGAGTAGGTATGGGGGATTAGATGTAATAGAGTAGGTATGGGGTTTTAGACATCATGTAGTAGGTATGGGGGATTAGACATAATAGAGTAGGTATATGGGATTAGATATAATAGAGTAGATATGGGGGATTAGATGTAATAGAGTAGGTATGGGGGATTAGATATAATATAGTAGGTATCGTTGGATTAGACATCATGTTGTATGTGTGGGGGATTAGATGTAATAGAGTAGATATGGGGGATTAGATGTAATAGAGTAGGTATGGAGGATTAGATATAATAGAGTAGGTATGGGGGATTAGATGTAATAGAGTAGGTATGGGGTTTTAGACATCATGTAGTAGGTATGGGGGATTAGACATAATAGAGTAGGTATATGGGATTAGATATAATAGAGTAGATATGGGGGATTAGATGTAATAGAGTAGGTATGGGTGATTAGATGTAATAGAGTAGGTATGGGGGATTAGATGTAATAGAGTAGGTATGGGGGATTAGATGTAATAGAGTAGGTATTGTTGGAATTGTCATCATGTAGTATGTATGGGGGATTAGATGTAATAGAGTAGATATGGGGGATTAGATATAATAGGGTAGATATGGGAGATATAATATAGTAGGTATCGTTGGATTAGACATCATGGTGTATGTATGGGGGATTAGATGTAATAGAGTAGATATGGGGGATTAGATATAATAGAGTAGGTATGGGGGATTAGATGTAATAGAGTATGTATGGGGCATTAGCTGTAATAGAGTAGGTATGGGGGATTAGATATAATAGAGTAGGTATGGGGGATTAGATGTAATAGAGTAGGTATGGGGGATTAGATGTAAAAGAGTAGGTATGAGGGATTAGATGTAATAGAGTAGGTATGGGGGATTAGATGTAATAGAGTAGATATGGGGGATTAGATGTAATAGAGTAGGTATTGTTGGATTAGACATCATGTAGTATGTATGGGGGATTAGATTTAATAGAGGAGATATGGGGGATTAGATACAATAGGGTAGATATGGGAGATATAATATAGTAGGTATCGTTGGATTAGACATCATGGTGTATGTATGGGGCATTAGATATAATAGAGTAGATATGGGGGATTAGATGTAATAGAGTAGATATGGGGGATTAGATGTAATAGAGTAGGTATGGGGGATTAGATATAATAGAGTAGGTATGGGGGATTAGATATCATGTAGTAGGTATGGGGGATTAGATGTAATAGAGTAGGTATGGGGGATTAGACATAATAGAGTAGGTATGGGGGATTAGATATCATGTAGTAGGTATGGGGGATTAGATGTAATAGAGTAGATATGGGGGATTAGATGTAATAGAGTAGATATGGGGGATTAGATATAATAGAGTAAGTATGGGGGTTTAGATATAATAGAGTAGGTATGGGGGATTAGATGTAATAGAGTAGGTATGGGGGATTAGATGTAATAGAGTAGGTATGGGGGATTAGATGTAATAGAGTAGGTATGGGGGATTAGATGTAATAGAGTAGGTATGGGGGATTAGATGTAATAGAGTAGGTATGGGGGATTAGATGTAATAGAGTAGATATGGGGGATTAGATGTAATAGAGTAGGTATGGGGGATTAGATGTAATAGAGTAGATATGGGGGATTAGATGTAATAGAGTAGATATGGGGGATTAGATGTAATAGAGTAGGTATGGGGGATTAGATGTAATAGAGTAGATATGGGGGATTAGATGTAATAGAGTAGGTATGAGGGATTAGATGTAATAGAGTAGGTATTGTTGGATTAGACATGTAGTATGTATGGGGGATTAGATGTAATAGAGTAGATATGGGGGATTATATATAATAGAGTAGATATGGGGGATTAGATATAATAGAGTAGGTATGGGGGATTAGATGTAATAGAGTAGGTATGGGGGATTAGATATAATATAGTAGGTATCGTTGGATTAGACATCATGTTGTATGTGTGGGGGATTAGATGTAATAGAGTAGATATGGGGGATTAGATGTAATAGAGTAGGTATGGAGGATTAGATATAATAGAGTAGGTATGGGGGATTAGATGTAATAGAGTAGGTATGGGGTTTTAGACATCATGTAGTAGGTATGGGGGATTAGACATAATAGAGTAGGTATATGGGATTAGATATAATAGAGTAGATATGGGGGATTAGATGTAATAGAGTAGGTATGGGGGATTAGATATAATATAGTAGGTATCGTTGGATTAGACATCATGTTGTATGTGTGGGGGATTAGATGTAATAGAGTAGATATGGGGGATTAGATGTAATAGAGTAGGTATGGAGGATTAGATATAATAGAGTAGGTATGGGGGATTAGATGTAATAGAGTAGGTATGGGGTTTTAGACATCATGTAGTAGGTATGGGGGATTAGACATAATAGAGTAGGTATATGGGATTATATATAATAGAGTAGATATGGGGGATTAGATGTAATAGAGTAGGTATGGGTGATTAGATCTAATAGAGTAGGTATGGGGGATTAGATGTAATAGAGTAGGTATGGGGGATTAGATGTAATAGAGTAGGTATTGTTGGAATTGTCATCATGTAGTATGTATGGGGGATTAGATGTAATAGAGTAGATATGGGGGATTAGATATAATAGAGTAGATATGGGGGATTAGATATAATATAGTAGGTATCGTTGGATTAGACATCATGTTGTATGTGTGGGGGATTAGATGTAATAGAGTAGATATGGGGGATTAGATATAATAGAGTAGATATGGGGGATTAGATATAATATAGTAGGTATCGTTGGATTAGACATCATGTTGTATGTATGGGGGATTAGATGTAATAGAGTAGATATGGGGGATTAGATATAATAGAGTAGGTATCGTTGGATTAGACATCATGTTGTATGTATGGGGGATTAGATGTAATAGAGTAGATATGGGGGATTAGATATAATAGGGTAGATATGGGAGATATAATATAGTAGGTATCGTTGGATTAGACATCATGGTGTATGTATGGGGGATTAGATGTAATAGAGTAGATATGGGGGATTAGATATAATAGAGTAGGTATGGGGGATTAGATGTAATAGAGTATGTATGGGGCATTAGCTGTAATAGAGTAGGTATGGGGGATTAGATATAATAGAGTAGGTATGGGGGATTAGATGTAATAGAGTAGGTATGGGGGATTAGATGTAATAGAGTAGGTATGGGGGATTAGATGTAAAAGAGTAGGTATGGGGGATTAGATGTAATAGAGTAGATATGGGGGATTAGATGTAATAGAGTAGGTATTGTTGGATTAGACATCATGTAGTATGTATGGGGGATTAGATTTAATAGAGTAGATATGGGGGATTAGATACAATAGGGTAGATATGGGAGATATAATATAGTAGGTATCGTTGGATTAGACATCATGGTGTATGTATGGGGGATTAGATGTAATAGAGTAGGTATGGGGGATTAGATGTAATAGAGTAGATATGGGGGATTAGATTTAATTGAGTAGGTATGGGGGATTAGATATAATAGAGTAGATATGGGGGATTAGATGTAATAGAGTAGATATGGGGGATTAGATGTAATAGAGTAGGTATGGGGGATTAGATATAATAGAGTAGGTATGGGGGATTAGATGTAATAGAGTAGGTATGGGGGATTAGATGTAATAGAGTAGGTATGGGGGATTAGATATAATAGAGTAGGTATGGGGGATTAGATGTAATAGAGTAGGTATGGGGGATTAGATGTAATAGAGTAGATATGGGGGATTAGATATAATAGAGTAGGTATGGGGGATTAGACATAATAGAGTAGGTATGGGGAATTAGATATAATAGAGTAGATATGGGGGATTATATATAATATAGTAGGTATTGTTGGATTAGACATCATGTAGTATGTATGGGGGATTAGCTGTAATAGAGTAGGTATAATAGAGTAGGTATGGGGGATTATATGTAATAGAGTAGGTATGGGGGATTAGATATAATAGAGTAGGTATAATAGAGTAGATATGGGGGATTAGATATAATAGAGTAGGTATGGAGGATTAGATATAATAGAGTAGGTATGGGGGATTAGATGTAATAGAGTAGATATGGGGGATTAGATATAATAGAGTAGATATGGGGGATTAGATATAATATAGTAGGTATCGTTGGATTAGACATCATGTTGTATGTATGGGGGATTAGATATGGGGAGTAGATATGGGGGATTAGATGTAATAGAGTATGTATTGGGGATTAGCTGTAATAGAGTAGGAATGGGGGATTATATGTAATAGAGTAGGCATGGGGGATTAGATGTAATAGAGTATGTATTGGGGATTAGCTGTAATAGAGTAGGTATGGGGGATTATATGTAATATAGTAGGTATGGGGGATTAGATGTAATAGAGTAGGTATGGGGGATTAGATGTAATAGAGTAGGTATGGGGGATTAGACATCATAAAGTAAATGAGAGCATTGAAAAGATCAGCCCAGTCACTTGAATTAATAAGGGGACGGGACACTACAGTGTTATGTGGTTACAGAACATTAAACCAGATATGGTTACAGAGTTGAGGTCGACCGATTAATCTGAATGGCCGATTAATTAGGACCGATTTCAAGTTTTCATAACAATCGGAAATCGGTATTTTTGGGCGCTGATTTCCGATTAAAAAAAAAAAAAAAAAATGTTTTATTTTGTTTTACCTTTATTTAACTAGGCAAGTCAGTGCCAAGAACACATCCCTATTTTCAATTACGGCCTAGGAACTGCCTTCTTCAGGGGCAGAACGGCAGATTTTCACCTTGTCAGCTCAGGGGATCGAATCTTGCAACCGTACAGTTAACTAGTCCAACGCTCTAACCATTGCACTCCACGAGGAGCCTGCCTGTTACGCGAATGCAGTAGAAGCCAAGGTAAATTGCTAGCTAGCATTACCTTTATCTTATAAAAAAACTATCAATCATAATCACTAGTTATAACTACTGATCCAGTTTAGCAGGCAATATTAACCAGGTGAAATTGTGTCACTTCTCTTGCGTTCATTGCACGCAGAGTCAGGGTATATGCAACAGTTTGGGCCGCCTGGCTCATTGCGAACTAATTTGCCAGAATTTTACGTAATTATGACATAACATTTAAGGTTGTACAATGTAACAGGAATATTTAGACTTATGGATGCCACCCGTTAGATAAAATACCGAACGGTTCCGTATTTCCCTGAAAGAATAAACGTTTTGTTTTCGAAATTCTAGTTTCCGGATTCGACCATATTAATGACCAAAGTCTCGTATTTCTGTGTGTTGTTATGTTATAATTAAGTCTATGATTTGATAGAGCAGTCTGACTGAGTGATGGTTGGCAGCAGCAGGCTCGTAAGCATTCATTCAAACAGCACTGTCGTGCGTTTTGCCAGGAGCTCTATACAAGCACAGCGCTGTTTATGACTTCAAGCCTATCAGCCTAATGGCTGGTGTAACCGATGTAAAATGGCTAGCTAGTTAGCGGGGTGTGCGCTAATACTGTTTCAAACGTCACTCGCTCTGAGACTTGGAGTGGTTGTTCCCCTTGCTCTGCATGGGTAACACTGCTTCAAGGGTGGCTGTTGTCAATGTGTTCCTGGTTCGAGCCCAGGTAGGGGCTTTTTTACATGGTGCATATTTTACATGGCACACATTTTTACATGGCACATATATTGCATATTGGCACATATTACTTTCTTCTCCAAAACTTTGTTTTTGCATTATTTAAACCAAATTGAACATGTTTCATTATTTACTTGAGGCTAAATTGATTTTATTGATGTATTATATTAAGTTAAAATAAAAGTGTTCATTCAGTATTGTTGTAATTGTCATTATTACAAATAAATAAATATAACCGTCCGATTAATTCGGTATCGGCTTTTTTGGTCCTCCAATAATCGGTATCGGCGTTGAAAAATCATAATCGGTCGACCTCTATTATAGAACATTAAACCGATATGGTTACGGAACAAAAAAAAGAAGAAGAAAAAAAAAAAATACACTAAATGTTTTGGAGAAGCAAAGCATTTTTATTGTGTTTGCGTTGTTCTTCTTCCTGTAATGACTTTATTAACAGCATTTTATCCATATTCATCTTGTAAATATGTTCCTTTTTGTGATCAATGTTTTATTGACATTTTGCAGACACAACAACACTACTTATAACCCCCCCCCCCCCCCCCAAAAAAAAACATCCCACCCAGCCGCACTACCCTCCCTTTCACCCTAGTGGTCCCATCACCCACTCCCCTCCCTTCCACCCTAGTGGTCCCAGTCCCCACCCAGCCCCCACTACCCTCCCTTCTACCCTAGTGGTCCCAGTCCCCACCCAGTCCCCACTACCCTCCCTTCCACCCTAGTGGTCCCAGTCCCCACTACCCTCCCTTCCACCCTAGTGGTCCCAGTCCCCAGCCAGCCCCCACTACCCTCCCTTCCACACTAACAGTCCCCACCCAGCCCCCATCACCCACTACCCTCCCTTCCACCCTAGTGGTCCCAGTCCCCACCCAGCCCCCACTACCCTCCCTTCCACCCTAGTGGTCCCAGCCCCCACTACCCTCCCTTCCACCCTAGTGGTCCCAGCCCCCACTACCCTCCCTTACACCCTAGTGGTCTCAGTCCCCAACCAGCCCCCACTACCCTCCCTTTCACCCTAGTGGTCCCATCACCCACTCCCCTCCCTTCCACCCTAGTGGTCCCAGTCCCCACCCAGCCTCCACTACCCTCCCTTCCACCCTAGTGGTCCCAGTCCACACCCAGCCTCCACTACCCTCCCTTCCACCCTAGTGGTCCCAGCCCCCACTACCCTCCCTTCCACCCTAGTGGTCCCAGTCCACACCCAGCCCCTACTACCCTCCCTTCCACCCCAGTGGTCCCAGTCCCCACCCAGCCTCCACTACCCTCCCTTCCACCCTAGTGGTCCCAGTCCACACCCAGCCCCTACTACCCTCCCTTCCACCCTAGTGGTCCCATCACCCACTCCCCTCCCTTCCACCCTAGTGGTCCCAGTCCCCACCCAGCCCCTAGTACCCTCCCTTCCACCCTAGTGGTCCCAGTCCCCACTACCCTCCCTTCCACCCTAGTGGACCCAGTCCCCACTACCCTCCCTTCCACCCTAGTGGTCCCAGTCCCCACTACCCTCCCTTCCACCCTAGTGGTCCCAGTCCCCACTACCCTCCCTTCTACCCTAGTGGTCCCAGTAACACATGACTCTGTATTATCATGTGATTATAATGCATTATAAGACTTATCATAAGCATGAATGAGCCCCTTATAATGTTTTATAATGATCTCCTAATGATCCTTGACTAAATAACAGCCAGCAAGAGTACATTTCCTTTACATAAAATACATGACATATTATAAGTCATACATGCTTATAACAAGTAGTGACGATTTCTACCTGCAGGCCATTGGTTGTCCTGTTTATGCCAGAGGCAACTTGCTTGGTTGCCGTGGTGTTGCTTCTATGGAAACAGAGGGAATCTATCACCATGTGCCCACACACTCCCCAGAGGCACAGAACACTGAGCTGCAGCAAACTATACATCTCTCTGCTCTCTCTCTCTCTCTCTCTCTCTCTCTCTATCTCTTACACAAATTCTCTCTTACTGTCTCGCTCTCATTCTCTCTGTCTTTGTCTCGCTCTTTCTCAATCTCTCAATTCAAATCAATTTCAATTTAAGGGCTGTATTGGCATGTAGTATGTATGGGGGATTAGCTGTAATAGAGTAGGTATGGGAGATATAATAGAGTAGATATGGGGGATTAGATGTAATAGAGTAGGTATGGAGGATTAGATATAATAGAGTAGGTATGGGGGATTATATGTAATAGAGTAGATATGGGGGATTATATGTAATTAGTATTTGGTAGCATTGTGTTTATATTGTTTAAATTGGGTCAAACGTTTCGGGTAGCCTTCCACAAGCTTCCCACAATAAGTTGGGTGAATTTTGGCCCATTCCTCCTGACAGAGCTGGTGTAACTGAGTCAGGTTTGTAGGCCTCCTTGCTCGCACACGCTTTTTCAGTTTTGCCCACAAATTTTATACAGGATGGAGATCAGGGCTTTGTGATGACCACTCCAATAGAGTATACTATACAGAATATGCTATACACTATACATTGTAGACAATCCACTCTTCCAAAAGGGTTCTGGGCTGTCCCCATAGGAGAACCCTTTAAGGTTTTAGATAGCACCTTTGTTTCCCTAAGGTGTATGGTGAGTGTATTTGCTAAAGCAGTATTTTATGTATAGGAGTTTTGGTGATATCCATGAGATGATATGTAGGATGACAATGTCACTGGTTAAATTGAGTCGGCTATGAATCTCTCTCACCAGCAAAACAAAAAAGGAAAAAAAGATGCATTTGTTATGTAAATTATAAATCCTTTATGTACTAGGCTACCAGAGATGGTGTATAATGTTATAGATCCTTTATGTACTAGGCTACCAGAGATGGTGTATAATGTTATAGATCCTTTATGTACTAGGCTACCAGAGATGGTGTATAATGTTATAGATCCTTTATGTACTAGGCTACCAGAGATGGTGTATAATGTTATAGATCCTTTATGTACTAGGCTACCAGAGATGGTGTATAATGTTATAGATCCTTTATGTACTAGGCTACCAGAGATGGTGTATAATGTTATAGATCCTTTATGTACTAGGCTACCAGAGATGGTGTATAATGTTATAGATCCTTTATGTACTAGGCTACCAGAGATGGTGTATAATGTTATAGATCCTTTATGTACTAGGCTACCAGAGATGGTGTATAATGTTATAGATCCTTTATGTACTAGGCTACCAGAGATGGTGAATAATGTTATAGATCCTTTATGTACTAGGCTACCAGAGATGGTGTATAATGTTATAGATCCTTTATGTACTAGGCTACCAGAGATGGTGTATAATGTTATAGATCCTTTATGTACTAGGCTACCAGAGATGGTGTATAATGTTAAAGATCCTTTATGTACTAGGCTACCAGAGATGGTGTATAATGTTATAGATCCTTTGTGTACTAGGCTACCAGAGATGGTGTATAATGTTATAGATCCTTTATGTACTAGGCTACCAGAGATGGTGTATAATGTTATAGATCCTTTATGTACTAGGCTACCAGAGATGGTGTATAATGTTATAGATCCTTTATGTACTAGGCTACCAGAGATGGTGTATAATGTTATAGATCCTTTATGTACTAGGCTACCAGAGATGGTGTATAATGTTATAGATCCTTTATGTACTAGGCTACCAGAGATGGTGTATAATGTTATAGATCCTTTATGTACTAGGCTACCAGAGATGGTGTATAATGTTATAGATCCTTTATGTACTAGGCTACCAGAGATGGTGTATAATGTTATAGATCCTTTATGTACTAGGCTACCAGAGATGGTGTATAATGTTATAGATCATTTATGTACTAGGCTACCAGAGATGGTGTATAATGTTATAGATCCTTTATGTACTAGGCTACCAGAGATGGTGTATAATGTTATAGATCCTTTATGTACTAGGCTACCAGAGATGGTGTATAATGTTAAAGATCCTTTATGTACTAGGCTACCAGAGATGGTGTATAATGTTATAGATCCTTTATGTACGAGGCTACCAGAGATGGTGTATAATGTTAAAGATCCTTTAGTAGGAGAAAAGTATTACTACTATTAGGTAATGGTATTGCTGTCTGGCTGGCTGCATTGTGGATGTGAGCAGCATTACGATCCAGACACAAGCCCAGAAACGTCATTAGAGGACAAATACTGCGTTCCAAAATGACACCTAGTGTATTACATAAAGGGAATCGAGTGTCATTTGTGGATGTAGAAACTGTTTCCAAAGGAGATTCAATGCAAAATGACCAAGTTCACCAGTTCAAATCTTTAGTCGCTATGACACTACCGAATTTCTTTCATGAGCAAAGTACTAAGTACAGAGTACTAAAACACAAAGGCCAGAAAAGAGGCATTTGCTATGAAAATCATTGAGCTTTTGTGTATAAGGCCAGCAGAGATGGTCACTGATGTTGTATACATATTGTAAGCGCCTAATTACTATTAGATAATAGTATTACTCCGTTGCTGTATTATAAATGTGAGCAGCATCGTAGGTGAGCAGACAGGTCATTCAAGGACAACGGCTACATTCCAGATGACACCCTGTCCCCTAGGGACCTCACGATAAGATATTATCTCCGTACTTAGGTGCCGAAACATATTCCAATTCTATAGGTATCACGATGCGATCTTCCAAACGTGAGTAAGTAGCGTTGCACGAGCAACTAGAACGCAGGGCCTACCCTTATCTATCTCCTTAATGTTGAGTGCCAATTAGAGATGCATTGGGTCCCATTTTACAGTCTTTCACAGAGAGAGAGAGAGAGAGAGAGAGATCCCAAGAAGTAGTGCACTATTTAGGGAGCAATTTGGGACGCACTTAGTCTAGCAGAGGCATCCTCAGAGTCAGGGGATGAGGATATTGATTGCCGGACATATTGGATTACAATTTACCAGAAATAGCAGGAATGGAAGCTAGAGATTGTCCTAAGGTCACTGCCAAGTGATAGACATCCAGTGAATGTTTGCAGTTACACAATATGCCTGGGAAGTCTCTGGTTCTTCACTATCACTACAATGTTTACAGTTACACAATATGCCTGGGAAGTCTCTGGTTCTTCACTATCACTACAATGTTTACAGTTACACAATATGCCTGGGAAGTCTCTGGTTCATCACTATCACTACAATGTTTACAGTTACACAATATGCCTGGGAAGTCTCTGGTTCTTCACTAATACTACAGTGTTTACATTTTAGCAGACGACTTACAGGACAAATTAGGGTTAAGTGCCTTGCTCAATGGCACCTGGGCACATTTGTCACCTAGTCGGCTCGGGGGAATCGAATCAGCGACCTTTCGTGTTAGTCGGCTCAACGCTCTTAACTGACAGGCTACCTGCCGCCAATGCTACTGCTCTATAGGATTTATAAAGCGCTTTACTAATAGAAAACACCACAATAAGAACCTATTCACAATATAATATGCCTGGGAAGCCTCTGGGTGCTTTAAGAATGTTGTGTATGCTGTGAAATAGTGTGTATGCAACATGTTGTGTATGCTGTGAAATTAATTGCCTCATTGAGGACATTAAAGTTCTCTAATCTAATATTAATAGACTATAGAGGATTCAGATTTGCACAGCAGTCTAACCCAAAGACGATATTTCCACCTTCAGAACATTTACAGTCGTGGCCAAAAGTTTTGAGAATGACTCAAATATTAATTTTCACAAAGTCTGCTGCCTCAGTTTGCATGATGGCAATTTGCATATACTCCAGAATGTTATGAAGAGTGATCAGATGAATTGCAATTAATTGCAAAGTCCCTCTTTGCCATGCATTTTAGCCCTGCCACAAAAGGACCAACTGAAATCATGTCAGTGATTCTCTCGTTAACACAGGTGTGAGTGAGTGTTGACGAGGACAAGGCTGGAGATCCCTCTGTCAGGCTGATTGAGTTCGAATAACAGACTGGAAGCTTCAAAAGGAGGGTGGTGCTTGGAATCATTGTTCTTCCTCTGTCATCCATGGTTACCTGCAAGGAAACACGTGCCGTCATCATTGCTTTGCACAAAAAGGGCTTCACAGGTAAGGAGATTGCTGCCAGTCAGATTGCACCTAAATCAACCATTTATCGGATCATCAAGAACTTCAAGGAGAGCGGTTCAATTGTTGTGAAGAAGGATTCAGGGCGCCCAAGAAAGTCCAGCAAGCGCCAGGACTGTCTCCTAAAGTTGATTCAGCTACGGGATCGGGACACCACCAGTACAGAGCTTGCTCAGGAATGGCAGCAGGCAGGTGTGAGTGCATCTGCACACACAGTGAGGCGAAGACTTTTGGAGGCTGACCTGGTGTCAAGAAGGGCAGCAAAGAAGCCACTTCTGTCCAGGAAAAACATCAGGGACAGACTGATATTCTGCAAAAGGTACAGGGATTGGACTGTTGAGGTCTTGAACCAGAAGAGTCAACACTGCAAATATTGACCTCTTTGCATCAACTTCATGTCATTGTCAATAAAAGCCTTTGACACTTATGAAATGCTTGTAATTATACTTCAGTATTCCATAGTAACATCTGACAAAAATATCTAAAGACACCGAAGCAGCAAACTTTGTGGAAATGAATATTTGTGTCATTCTCAAAACCTTTGGCCTCGACCTATACTACCAGATACAGTTATTCAGTTCTTTTCTCCATCTAATCTCTCATATTTATTGAACTCTGTTGACCATTGTTTTCCACCATCATATTATTTGCTCTGTCAACTTCTGTTCTTTAATATGATTCGTCTAATCTTTTCTTTTTCTTTTTCCAAACGGATTCCTTTTAATTCATCCTTTCATTCTCTTGCCTGTTCATCCATTCTACACCCTCACCCTGTTTTCCCTTCTCCACCTGCCAACGTGGACACGCTACACCGCTCCATACCGGAAACACTCCTCTCCTCCTCTCCTGTGGATGACTCCACTGCTAATCCTACTCCACTACTCCACCTCTACAGCTGGCTTTGTGAAGTCTCCCCTGTCTGAGACCAAACTAACAGGGGACACCTTTGAGTTGTACTGTGACGTGGTCGGTAACCCGACCCCAGAGGTTCAGTGGTGGTACTCCGAGATCAACCGGGCCGACTCTTTCCGCCAGCTCTGGGACGGCGCCCGTAAACACCGCGTCTCCATCAACACGGCGTACGGCACCAACGGCGTGAGCGTTTTGGGCGTGACTCGTCTCGGCCTGGAGGATGCTGGGACGTACGAGTGCCGGGCCAGTAATGATCCAAGGAGGAATGATCTGCACCAAAACCCTGCCACCACCTGGATCAGAGCACAGGCCACCGTTACTGTGTTGCAGAGTGAGTGGTCAGAGTAGTAGATTACCCCTGACCCCCTTAGGACGAGGGGCAGCGGCTTTACTAGCTCTCTGTGTGTACACCAGACCACTAGACTACATTCCCTGTCCAAAATCCCCAGCATTGGCAGCTCATTCATAGAAGCCATCACCTTCCATACATCCTGAAAATTAAGAACCCTACAGCTCAACTACCTCTACCTCAGTCCCTAGACAGCTCAACTACCTCTACCTCTACCTCAGTCCCTAGGCAGCTCAACTACCTCTACCTCAGTCCCTAGGCTGCTAAACTACCTCTACCTCAGTCCCTAGACAGCTCAACTAAGTATCCATGTGTATCCTGTGTGTATCCTCAGTCCCTTTCCGAGATCTCCAGGACCACCAGTTCCCTCGTAGAAGCCATCACCTACCATACGTCATGGAAATGAATAATTAACACTTCTTTGATCTCCCTGTGTACCTCAGTCCCTAGGCATCTGAACTAGCTCTCCCTGTTTATTCTGTGTACCTCAGTCCCTAGGCATCTGAACTAGCTCTCCCTGTTTATTCTGTGTACCTCAGTCCCTAGGCATCTGAACTAGCTCTCCCTGTTTATTCTGTGTACCTCAGTCCCTAGGCATCTGAACTAGCTCTCCCTGTGTATTCTGTGTACCTCAGTCCCTAGGCATCTGAACTAGCTATCCCTGTGTATTCTGTGTACCTCAGTCCCTAGGCATCTGAACTAGCTCTCCCTGTGTATTCTGTGTACCTCAGTCCCTAGGCATCTGAACTAGCTCTCCCTGTTTATTCTGTGTACCTCAGTCCCTAGGCATCTGAACTAGCTCTCCCTGTGTATTCTGTGTACCTCAGTCCCTAGGCATCTGAACTAGCTCTCCCTGTTTATTCTGTGTACCTCAGTCCCTAGGCATCTGAACTAGCTCTCCCTGTGTATTCTGTGTACCCCAGTCCCTAGGCAGCTGAACTAGCTCTCCCTGTGTATTCTGTGTACCCCAGTCCCTAGGCAGCTGAACTAGTTATCCCTGTATATTCTGTGTACCCCAGTCCCTAGGCAGCTGAACTAGCTCTCCCTGTGTATTCTGTGTGCCCAGTTACCTTTCCAAAAACCCTTAGGACCACCAGTTTCCTCACAGAAGCCATCACCTACCAGAAGTCATGGAAATGAAGAAATAAGGCATCAGCTTCATCTAATCTGTCCCATAAGACCACAGTGTTCTGCAGAGACCCCTCCCGCCATGTACACAGAACCCTGCACCTCTTGTAGATTCAAACTAACCCAGAGATCTTTAACTTCCTCAATTTTCTACTTTGTCTAAACTTTTTAATTTATTTTTTAATCTACCCATCATCTCACATGCATTTATTGTTGAATTCCCTTTTGTTGTCTTTCAGATTTCTTTGAATTGAGTTAACATTTTAATTCGTCACCAGCTTTCAGTATGAGCTGTAAAAGTTAACTACGCTCTACATGGGTTTGGACAGAGATATATATATATATATATATATACACATGTAGAGAGAGAGACATGTCCTGTATATTTACCTCCTGTTAGAAACCTATCAAACCCCGGCTTTAAATCACTACCCAGACCCCTGACCCCTGACCCCTACTTGAGAATGTTAACTCTACAAGCTTCTAAGCTGAATTTCCGAATGCCTATTGAAATCATTGGAGGTATAGGCCTGCACCTTTTATAGACAGCCAGAGTGTATGTGTTTATGTACTGATCTGGTATGGGAAAGTACTAATAAAGATTTAGGATCTGAATTTGATCACCCTGTTGCAGGAGAACTTTCCGGAACTGCAGGACATTTAAAACTTGTAGTGTTTTTGAGGTTTAAAAAGCCTTCTGAAGTTTGTCATTTCCATTGTGACATTTTTTCAAACTTTACTTTCCCTTTAAGAAAAAATGTATTAACCCACTACAAAAATGTCCAATAATTATTATCCACATAATAATTCACATTTCCTGTTGCTGCAGGATTATTTTCCTGCTGTGGCAAACTGGCTCAAATTAAGATCCTACATCTGTCTATAGCCTACTCATTATGCTTGTCCAGCGTGAACTACAGGGTCATTTAGTAGTATGAGGTAAGTATGTATGTGCTATAGTACATGCATAATGTACTGATAATTGTTTGAAAACTAACATTTGTATTCAATCGTAAGAATATTGATACAGAAAAGCTCAGCGGATGTATCTTCACACAGTCGTAACATTTCCTGTCCTTATCGATGTTCATTTCCTGTGCTTATCTATGTTCTTTCTAATCAGCGTTCTATGACAGTAAATTAAGTCTTTGTTCATATCGTCCCGATGCACCACCTCAAACCCACACAGGTTAGAATACTGAGAGAGAACACCACCCAGCTGTCACAACACAGGTTAGAATACTAAGAGAGAACACCACCCAGCTGTCACAACACAGGTTAGAATACTAAGAGAGAACACCACCCAGCTGTCACAACACAGGTTAGAATACTAAGAGAGAACACCACCCAGCTGTCACAATACAGGTTAGAATACTAAGAGAGAACACCACCCAGCTGTCACAATACAGGTTAGAATACTAAGAGAGAACACCACCCAGCTGTCACAATACAGGTTAGAATACTAAGAGAGAACACTACCCAGCTGTCACAACACAGGTTAGAATACTAAGAGAGAACACCACCCAGCTGTCACAATACAGGTTAGAATACTAAGAGAGAACACCACCCAGCTGTCACAATACAGGTTAGAATACTAAGAGAGAACACCACCCAGCTGTCACAATACAGGTTAGAATACTAAGAGAGAACACCACCCAGCTGTCACAATACAGGTTAGAATACTAAGAGAGAACACCACCCAGCTGTCACAATACAGGTTAGAATACTAAGAGAGAACACCACCCAGCTGTCACAATACAGGTTAGAATACTAAGAGAGAACACTACCCAGCTGTCACAACACAGGTTAGAATACTAAGAGAGAACACCACCCAGCTGTAACAATACAGGTTAGAATACTAAGAGAGAACACCACCCAGCTGTCACAATACAGGTTAGAATACTAAGAGAGAACACCACCCAGCTGTCACAATACAGGTTAGAATACTAAGAGAGAACACCACCCAGCTGTCACAATACAGGTTAGAATACTAAGAGAGAACACCACCCAGCTGTCACAATACAGGTTAGAATACTAAGAGAGAACACCACCCAGCTGTCACAATACAGGTTAGAATACTAAGAGAGAACACCACCCAGCTGTCACAATACAGGTTAGAATACTAAGAGAGAACACCACCCAGCTGTCACAATACAGGTTAGAATACTAAGAGAGAACACCACCCAGCTGTCACAATACAGGTTAGAATACTAAGAGAGAACACCACCCAGCTGTCACAATACAGGTTAGAATACTACGAGAGAACACCACCCAGCTGTCACAATACAGGTTAGAATACTAAGAGAGAACACCACCCAGCTGTCACAACACAGGTTAGAATACTGAGAGAGAACACCACCCAGCTGCCACAACACAGGTTAGAATACTAAGAGAGAACACCACCCAGCTGTCACAATACAGGTTAGAATATTACGAGAGAACACCACCCAGCTGTCACAATACAGGTTAGAATACTAAGAGAGAACACCACCCAGCTGTCACAACACAGGTTAGAATACTAAGAGAGAACACCACCCAGCTGTCACAACACAGGTTAGAATACTAAGAGAGAACACCACCCAGCTGTCACAATACAGGTTAGAATACTAAGAGAGATCACCACCCAGCTGTCACAATACAGGTTAGAACACTAAGAGAGAACACCACCCAGCTGTCACAATACAGGTTAGAATGCTAAGAGAGAACACCACCCAGCTGTCACAATACAGGTTAGAATACTAAGTGAGAACACCACCCAGCTGTCACAACACAGGTTAGAATACTAAGAGAGAACACCACCCAGCTGTCACAATACAGGTTAGAATACTAAGAGAGAACACCACCCAGCTGTCACAATACAGGCTAGAATACTAAGAGAGAACACCACCCAGCTGTCACAATACAGGTTAGAATACTAAGAGAGAACACCACCCAGCTGTCACAATACAGGTTAGAATACTAAGAGAGAACACCACCCAGCTGTCACAATACAGGTTAGAATACTAAGAGAGAACACCACCCAGCTGTCACAATACAGGTTAGAATACTAAGAGAGAACACCACCCAGCTGTCACAATACAGGTTAGAATACTAAGAGAGAACACCACCCAGCTGTCACAATACAGGCTAGAATACTAAGAGAGAACACCACCCAGCTGTCACAATACAGGTTAGAATACTAAGAGAGAACACCACCCAGCTGTCACAATACAGGTTAGAATACTAAGAGAGAACACCACCCAGCTGTCACAATACAGGTTAGAATACTAAGAGAGAACACCACCCAGCTGTCACAATACAGGTTAGAATACTAAGAGAGAACACCACCCAGCTGTCACAATACAGGTTAGAATACTAAGAGAGAACACCACCCAGCTGTCACAATACAGGTTAGAATACTAAGAGAGAACACCACCCAGCTGTCACAATACAGGTTAGAATACTAAGAGAGAACACCACCCAGCTGTCACAATACAGGTTAGAATACTAAGAGAGAACACCACCCAGCTGTCACAATACAGGTTAGAATACTAAGAGAGAACACCACCCAGCTGTCACAACAGAAGCCTGTGTGATGTCTATCAGGGTTGGGGTCAATTCCATTTCAATTCAATTCAGTCAATTCAGGAAGTACACTGAAATCACAATTAAATTGTCCTCATTGCTTTCAAGTCATTTTAAATGAACTACATTGAAAAGGAAAAAAATAAAAAAACAAAGAGGAAACAATTTGAAGTGGAATTGACCCCAACTGATTTGAAATGGAACTGACCCTAACCCTGGTGTCTTATTGGTCTTTCAGAACGTTCCATCCACTGAAATTCAAATTCTCCTCATTTTTCAAGTAATTGACTGTATTGAAATGGAATTGACTATTGGAAGTGTCTTGTTGGTGTTTCAGAACCGTCAATCAACTCGTCGGACCATATCACGCTGCCAGTTGATCACTACAGCCTGCCCCTCACCCTGCAGTGCAACCTAACTTCAGCCCACAGCGCCCACAGCGAGAGTTTCTGGATGAAGAATGGGGAGGAGATCAAAGAGACCCGCGGAGAGAGGGCCAACACCGAGTACTAGTATGTCCCCATCTAACACCCAGAACCCTAGCCCTAACCTTAACCAATCCCATCAACCCGAACCCCATCTAACACCCAGAACCCTGGCCCTAACCTTAACCAATCCCATCAACCCGAACCCCATCTAACACCCAGAACCCTGGCCCTAACCTTAACCAATCCCATCAACCCGAACCCCATCTAACACCCAGAACCCTGGCCCTAACCTTAACCAATCCCATCAACCCGAACCCCATCTAACACCCAGAACCCTGGCCCTAACCTTAACCAATCCCATCAACCCGAACCCCATCTAACACCCAGAACCCTGGCCCTAACCTTAACCAATCCCATCAACCCGAACCCCATCTAACACCCAGAACCCTGGCCCTAACCTTAACCAATCCCATCAACCCGAACCCCATCTAACACCCAGAACTCTGGCCCTAACCTTAACCAGTCCGTCCCATCAACCCGAACCCCATCTAACACCCAGAACCCTGGCCCTAACCTTAACCAGTCCGTCCCATCAACCCGAACCCCATCTAACACCCAGAACCCTGGCCCTAACCATAACCAGTCCGTCCCATCAACCCGAACCCCATCTAACACCCAGAACCCTGGCCCTAACCTTAACCAATCCCATCAACCCGAACCCCATCTAACACCCAGAACCCTGGCCCTAACCTTAACCAATCCCATCAACCCGAACCCCATCTAACACCCAGAACCCTGGCCCTAACCTTAACCAATCCCATCAACCCGAACCCCATCTAACACCCAGAACCCTGGCCCTAACCTTAACCAATCCCATCAACCCGAACCCCATCTAACACCCAGAACCCTGGCCCTAACCTTAACCAGTCCCATCAACCCGAACCCCATCTAACACCCAGAACCCTGGCCCTAACCTTAACCAATCCCATCAACCCGAACCCCATCTAACACCCAGAACCCTGGCCCTAACCTTAACCAATCCCATCAACCCGAACCCCATCTAACACCCAGAACCCTGGCCCTAACCTTAACCAGTCCCATCAACCCGAACCCCATCTAACACCCAGAACCCTGGCCCTAACCTTAACCAATCCCATCAACCCGAACCCCATCTAACACCCAGAACCCTGGCCCTAACCTTAACCAGTCCGTCCCATCAACCCGAACCCCATCTAACACCCAGAACCCTGGCCCTAACCTTAACCAGTCCGTCCCATCAACCCGAACCCCATCTAACACCCAGAACCCTGGCCCTAACCTTAACCAATCCCATCAACCCGAACCTCGTCTACTCTCCTGAAGTATTTTTAATTTAATTTTATTTCACCTTTATTTAACCAGGTAGGCTAGTTGAGAACACCTTTATTTAACCAGGTAGGCTAGTTGAGAACACCTTTATTTAACCAGGTAGGCTAGTTGAGAACACCTTTATTTAACCAGGTAGGCTAGTTGAGAACACCTTTATTTAACCAGGTAGGCCAGTTGAGAACACCTTTATTTAACCAGGTAGGCTAGTTGAGAACACCTTTATTTAACCAAGTAGGCTAGTTGAGAACACCTTTATTTAACCAGGTAGGCTAGTTGAGAACACCTTTATTTAACCAGGTAGGCTAGTTGAGAACACCTTTATTTAACCAGGTAGGCTAGTTGAGAACACCTTTATTTAACCAGGTAGGCTAGTTGAGAACACCTTTATTTAACCAGGTAGGCTAGTTGAGAACACCTTTATTTAACCAGGTAGGCTAGTTGAGAACACCTTTATTTAACCAGGTAGGCTAGTTGAGAACACCTTTATTTAACCAGGTAGGCTAGTTGAGAACACCTTTATTTAACCAGGTAGGCTAGTTGAGAACACCTTTATTTAACCAGGTAGGCTAGTTGAGAACACCTTTATTTAACCAGGTAGGCTAGTTGAGAACACCTTTATTTAACCAGGTAGGCTAGTTGAGAACACCTTTATTTAACCAGGTAGGCTAGTTGAGAACACCTTTATTTAACCAGGTAGGCTAGTTGAGAACACCTTTATTTAACCAGGTAGGCTAGTTGAGAACACCTTTATTTAACCAGGTAGGCTAGTTGAGAACACCTTTATTTAACCAGGTAGGCCAGTTGAGAACACCTTTATTTAACCAGGTAGGCTAGTTGAGAACACCTTTATTTAACCAGGTAGGCCAGTTGAGAACACCTTTATTTAACCAGGTAGGCCAGTTGAGAACACCTTTATTTAACCAGGTAGGCCAGTTGAGAACACCTTTATTTAACCAGGTAGGCTAGTTGAGAACACCTTTATTTAACCAGGTAGGCTAGTTGAGAACACCTTTATTTAACCAGGTAGGCCAGTTGAGAACACCTTTATTTAACCAGGTAGGCTAGTTGAGAACACCTTTATTTAACCAGGTAGGCCAGTTGAGAACACCTTTATTTAACCAGGTAGGCCAGTTGAGAACACCTTTATTTAACCAGGTAGGCCAGTTGAGAACACCTTTATTTAACCAGGTAGGCCAGTTGAGAACACCTTTATTTAACCAGGTAGGCTAGTTGAGAACACCTTTATTTAACCAGGTAAGCTAGTTGAGAACAAGTTCTCATTTACAACTGCGACCTGGCCAAGATAAAGCATAGCAGTGTGAACAGACAACACAGAGTTACACATGGAGTAAACAATTAACAAGTCAATAACACAGTAGAAAAAAGGGGAGTCTAAATACATTGTGTGCAAAAGGCATGAGGAGGTAGGCAGATAATTACAATTTTGCAGATTAACACTGGAGTGATAAATGATCAGATTGTCATGTACAGGTAGAGATACTGGTGTGCAAAAGAGCAGAAAAGTAAATACATATAAACAGTATGGGGATGAGGTAGGTAAAAATGGGTGGGCTGTTTACCGATAGACTATGTACAGCTGCAGCGATCGGTTAGCTGCTCAGATAGCAGATGTTTGAAGTTGGTGAGGGAGATAAAAGTCTCCAACTTCAGCGATTTTTGCAATTCGTTCCAGTCACAGGCAGCAGAGAACTGGAACGAAAGGCGGCCAAATGAGGTGTTGGCTTTAGGGATGACCAGTGAGATACACCTGCTGTATCTGTATCTGCCCCCTACACATATTCAATCTGCCCTACACATATTCAATCTGCCCCCTACACATATTCAATCTGCCCCCTACACATATACAATCTGCCCTACACATATTCAATCTGCCCCCTACACATATTCAATCTGCCCCCTACAGATATACAATCTGCCCCCTACACATATTCAATCTGCCCCCTACACATATACAATCTGCCCTACACATATTCAATCTGCCCCCTACACATATTCAATCTGCCCCCTACACATATTCAATCTGCCCCCTACACATATACAATCTGCCCTACACATATTCAATCTGCCCTACACATATACAATCTGCCCCCTACACATATTCAATCTGCCCCCTACACATATACAATCTGCCCCCTACACATATACAATCTGCCCCCTACACATATACAATCTGCCCCCTACACATATACAATCTGCCCACTACACATATACAATCTGCCCCCTACACATATACAATCTGCCCCCTACACATATACAATCTGCCCCCTACACATATACAATCTACCCCCTACACATATACAATCAGCCCCCTACACATATACAATCTGACCTCTACAGATATTCAATCTGCCCTACACATACAGTGGGGCAAGAAAGTATTTAGTCAGCCACCAATTGTGCAAGTTCTCTCACTTAAAAAGATGAGAGAGGCCTGTAATTTTCATCATAGGTACACTTCAACTATGACAGACAAAATGAGAGAAAAGAATCCAGAAAATCACATTGTTGGATTTTTTATGAATTTATTTGCAAATTATGGTGGAAAATTAGTATTTGGTCACCTACAAACAAGCACGATTTCTGGCTCTCACAGACCTGTAACTTCTTCTTTAAGAGGCTTCTCTGTCCTCCACTCGTTACCTGTATTAATTTCTGCTAATTGTTTACATGTTTTGAAAGCAGTAACTCCACTCTACATTGTACATTTCATGGCACTTGGACCAAGAATATTTATTCAGAATAACTTCTGAAGTTTCATAATTGTATGTTCATTAATGTGAAAACATGGATGATCTGTTTTGGAGATAAAAGGTTTTCATCAGACAGCAACGATAATTATTTCCTTGCACATTTCCAAAAAAACGAGCGATTATTGGACGCAGGCAATGCCTCTGACATCAGAGTGCCTTTCATAGTTAGAATTAAATACTGTAGATCTGAACGCAGTAGAACTAAATACTGTAGAACTGAACACTGTAGAACAAAACTTTGTAGAACTGAACACTGTAGAACTAAATACTGTAGAACTTAATACTGTAGAACAGAACACTGTAGAACAAAACACTAGACCTGAACACTAGAAATAAATACTGTAGAACAGAACACTGTAGAACTAAATACTGTAGAACAGAACACAGCAGAACAGAACACTGTAGAACAGAACACTGTAGAACAGAACACAGCAGAACAGAACACAGCAAAACAGAACACAGCAGAACAGAAGACAGTAGAACAGAACACAGCAGAACAGAACACAGCAGAACAGAACACTGTAGAACTAAATCATGTAGAACAGAACACAGCAGAAAATAACACTGTAGAACAGAACACTGTAGAACAGAACACAACAGAACAGAACACTGTAGAACTAAATACTGTAGAACAGAACACAGCAGAACAGAACACTGTAGAACTAAATATTGTAGAACAGAACACTGTAGAACTAAATACTGTAGAACAGAACACAGCAGAACAGAACACAGCAGAACAGAACACAGCAGAACAGAACACTGTTTAAACTAGAGGATTGATTGTCTTGTGGTGTTTGTTTTGTGTAAATACAGCCTGAAGAAGCCCAGAGGAGAGGATGCAGGGGAGTACATGTGTGTCTACACCTTTAACATGGCTCCGCCTGCTAACGCCACCATCGAGATTAAAGGTACAGTACGACGCCCACCCACCAGTGTTGAATAGTAATGACTATGATTGATCCTAGACTTATGAATCATTCACATGAATCATTCACATGAACCATTCAAGAATGCTATGATGACCTAATAGACTGCCCATGGCCACATGTATGTGTCATCTTTAAACAGCACTGTCATATCATCCTAGAAATGACACCTTCGATAGGACCCCCCCCCCCCCCCCCCCCCGCCAACTCCACCACTGAGATGAAAAGTCATATCAAAGAGCAGTATCATATCCGGACTTCCATTACAGTAGAGGCCCTTCGATGTGACACAGTAGAGGCCCTTCGATGTGACACAGTAGAGGCCCTTCGATACGACACAGTAGAGGCCCTTCGATACGACACAGTAGAGGCCCTTTGATACGACACAGTAGAGGCCCTTCGATGTGACGCAGTAGAGGCCCTTCGATGTGACGCAGTAGAGGCCCTTTGATACGACACAGTAGAGGCCCTTCGATGTGACGCAGTAGAGGCCCTTCGATGTGACGCAGTAGAGGCCCTTCGATGTGACGCAGTAGAGGCCCTTCGATGTGACGCAGTAGAGGCCCTTCGATGTGACGCAGTAGAGGCCCTTCGATGTGACGCAGTAGAGGCCCTTCGATACGACACAGTAGAGGCCCTTTGATACGACACAGTAGAGGCCCTTCGATGTGACGCAGTAGAGGCCCTTCGATGTGACGCAGTAGAGGCCCTTCGATGTGACGCAGTAGAGGCCCTTTGATACGACACAGTAGAGGCCCTTCGATGTGACGCAGTAGAGGCCCTTCGATGTGACACAGTAGAGGCCCTTTGATACGACGCAGTAGAGGCCCTTCGATGTGACGCAGTAGAGGCCCTTCGATGTGACGCAGTAGAGGCCCTTCGATGTGACGCAGTAGAGGCCCTTCGATGTGACGCAGTAGAGGCCCTTCGATACGACGCAGTAGAGGCCCTTCGATGTGACACAGTAGAGGCCCTTCGATGTGACGCAGTAGAGGCCCTTCGATGTGACACAGTAGAGGCCCTTCGATACGACACAGTAGAGGCCCTTCGATGTGACACAGTAGAGGCCCTTCGATACGACACAGTAGAGGCCCTTCGATACGACACAGTAGAGGCCCTTTGATACGACGCAGTAGAGGCCCTTCGATACGACACAGTAGAGGCCCTTCGATGTGACACAGTAGAGGCCCTTCGATGCGTCACAGTAGAGGCCCTTCGATGCGTCACAGTAGAGGCCCTTCGATGCGTCACAGTAGAGGCCCTTCGATGTGACACAGTAGAGGCCCTTTTGATATGACCTCCTTCTGCCAAAGACTCCAAGTTTAAAGGTAGACGACAGCAGGCTACGACTCCCAACCAGTGTTGAATATCTACTTGTTGTTTTGAGTTGACACATTAACCTATCTACCACATAAGCCTTTGACCTCTTTGGTCTGTCTTGTGAAGGCCTTGTAGTGGTCTGAATTGTCTCTGCCTTCCAAATGGCAGCCTAGCTACAGTTTCTATCTAACCAGTAGAGGGACAGCTCAGAGGTAGCAGATGGTGGCTGCTCTGTCTGATTGGAGGATTACTGTAAAGCTCTATCCATCCACTCTGCATCAGGATCAGAGAATCAGCCCTAGCTTGTTTCACTGGCAGTAACCAAAAGGTAATTGGTTTGAATCCCCGAGCCAACTATGTGATAAATCTGTCGATGTGCCCTTGAGCAAGCCACTTAACCATAATTGCTCCCGTAAGTCTCTTTGGATAAGAGTGTCTGCTCAATGACAAAACTGTAAAACAATGTAACTGGTAAATGGATGCCACAATACAGTGGGGAGAACAAGTATTTGATACACTGCCGATTTTGCAGGTTTTCCTACTTACAAAGCATGTAGAGGTCTGTAATTTTTATCATAGGTACACTTTGACTGTGAGAGACGGAATCTAAATCAAAAATCCAGAAAATCACATTGTATGATTTTTTTAATAATTCATTTGCATTTTATTGCATGACATAAGTATTTGATACATCAGAAAAGCAGAACTTATTATTTGGTACAGAAACCTTTGTTTACAATTATAGAGATCATACATTTCCTGTAGTTCTTGACCAGGTTGGCACACACTGCAGCAGGGCTTTTTGCCCACTCCTCCATACTGACCTTCTCCAGATCCTTCAGGTTTCGGGGCTGTCGCTGGGCAATACGGACTTTCAGCTCCCTCCAAAGATTTTCTATTGGGTTCAGGTCTGGAGACTGGCTAGGCCACTCCAGGACCTTGAGATGCTTCTATGATAAAAAAAAAATACAGATCTCTACATGCTTTGTAAGTAGGAAAACCTGCAAAATCGGCAGTGTATCAAATACTTGTTCTCCCCACTGTATGTATTTATTCACACAGAGATATCAGAGCAGAGATGTAATTCCATTACAAATGTTACTAGTATCAAGGTGGTTAACTCTCACTAAAACTGAACTGTAGACCGTATACAATAGCTGTATTCTGTAATCAATAACTGTATTCTGTTGACAATAGCTGTATTCTGTAATCAATAACTGTATTCTGTTGACAATAGCTGTATTCTGTAATCAATAACTGTATTCTTTATATAATAACTATAGTCTGTATACAATAACTTTATTCTGTATACATTAACTGTAGTCTGTATACAATAACTTTATTCTGTATATATTAACTGTAGTCTGTATACAACACAAAGTGATAGCAGAGAGCGTACGTCTGGAAGATCGTGCAAAGGCTGATCATTACACTAAGGCAGTGGTATTCACAGTCGGGTTGCACTCCCTAGTGGGGTCACGGGGGAATTGCAGTGTGGTCAGCAAATTTTATATATAGATATATATATATATATATAACAAACCAAAAAACATTTGGCAACAGAAAATTAAGTTTACAGATTATTGTAAGGGACAATTATACCAACATTTTTGTGAAAGATAATTTTTAATTTTTATTTGTTGATGTAAAAATCGGAATGTACCCATTTTAAGGTTGTGTCGTCAGATCTGGGCAACTAACCCAGGAAATAATGTAGGCGTAGTAAAGGAATCCTCCAGAACAACCTGAATTATTTGCGGTATTGATTCTACATGATGTCGTAAACATTTGTTGCTCAATTGGTATCAATTGATTGGTATCATTCCCCACACCAGTACACCACCACCACCAGCCTGTGTGTACCGTTGACACCAGGCAGGATGGGTCCATGGATTCTTGCTGCTTACGCCAAATCCTGACTCTGCCATCAGCATGATGCAACATGAATCGTGATTCGTCAGACCAGACAATGTTTTTCCACTCCTCAGTTGCCCTGTGTTGGAAGTCTCGTGCCCACTGGAGCCGCTTGTTGTTTTTAGCTGATAGGAGTGGAACCCGGTGTGGCCGTCTGCTGCAATAGCCCATCCAGTGACGAGGACTGACGAGTTGTGCGTTCACGAGATGCCGTTCTTCACACCACTGTTGTACTGCACTGTTATTTGTCTGTTTGTAGGCGGGCCTGTCAGCGTGCACCATTCTTGCCGTTCTCCTTCGACCTCTCATCAACAAGCTGTTTTCACCTACGGGACAGCCGCCGGCTGGATGTTTGTTGTTTGTCTCACCGTTCTGAGTAAACCCGTTAGACACCGTCGTGTGTGAAAAGCCCAGGAGGGCTCGTCCGTTTCTGAGATACTTGAACCGGTGCGCCTGGAACCGCTCAACGTCACTTAGGTCACTCGTTTGGTCCATTCTGACGTTCAATCAAACAGTAACTGAATGCCTGGATGCCTGTCTGCCTGCTTTATATAGCAAGCAAGATTCCCTACATATTGCACTACTTTTGACCAGAGAGCCATGTGGGCCCTTTTCAGAATAAATACACCATTTGGAACACTAGCCCTGAGACCTTTTTATGTGATAACATTGTATTATTAGTAAAAGTTATCATTGAATTCCTTGCTTTTGATTTACTTTGTTCTGATTTGGTTGTGCCCTCATTCCAGCTGGTCCTGACATCACAGGCCACAAGCGTAGTGACAATAAGAACGAGGGCCAGAAGGCCCTGCTCTACTGTAAGGCCACTGGCTACCCTTACCCTATCTGGACCTGGCACAAACTGGACAATGGGTTCTACGCGGTACGTCTTGTTGTGGTGGTTGTTGTGGTGGTTGTTGTTGATGTGGTTTTTGTTGTGGTGGTTGTTGTGGTGGTTGTTGTTGATGTGGTTTTTGTTGTGGTGGTTGTTGTGGTGGTTATTGTGGTAGTAGTTGTGGTGGTGGTGGTGGTTGTTGTGGTTGTTGTTGTTGATGTGGTTTTTGTTGTGGTGGTTGTTGAGTCTGTTGTTCTGGTGATGTTTGTTGTAGTTTTTGTTGTGGTAGTTATTGTGGTAGTAGTTGTTGTGGTTGTTGTTGTGGTGATTGTCGTGGTTGTGGTTGTTATGGTTGTGGTGGTGGTGGTTGTGGTTGTTGTGGTGGTGGTGGTGATTGTGGTGGTTGTGGTGGTGGTTGTTGTGGTGGTGGTGGTTGTGGTTGTTGTTATTGTGGTTTTTCTTTCCCCAGGACATTGGCACACTTGTGCACACACACACACCATAATCACTTCTCTCTTTTTCTCTCTGCTCTCCCACCCTTGTCTTTCTCTTCTCCCCCTCCCCCCAGGACATTGAAAACTCCTCTGGCCGTTTCTTCATTAACAACAAAGACAACTACACTGAGCTGAGCATCATCAACCTGGACATCGGCTCCGACCCGGGGGAGTACCAGTGTAACGCCACCAACATGATCGGCACCTCGTCCGTGGTGTCTGTGCTGCGGGTCCGGAGCTACCTGGCCTGGCTTTGGCCTCTGCTGGGCGTCCTGGCCGAGGTCATTATCCTGGTCATCATCATCGTGGTCTATGAAAAACGCAAGAAGCCAGACGACATACAAGACGGTGAGTGAGGAGTCTGAGACCATATCAGTCATGGCGGCCATTTTGATTTGTGGTTTGTTCTCATTTTGATGTTTTTATTGTTTTTGTGGTCAAGTATAGTTTGCAGATAGCCATTTCAAGTAGTTCATTGTTTTCAAAGTGGAGAAAGACAATAGTCCACGTTCTTCAATGCTACATTTTTAAAACAGACTGTAGTTCTCTCTGTATATGTGAATCCTTGCCAACCAGCTGTTGACCTAACAACCAGTGATGTAGTGGAGGGCTAACCCAAGTAATTTTAGTTTACCCACAGCGTTCAGGGTTTACCCTCCTATTAACCCACGGTGTTCAGGTTTTACTCTCCTATTAACCCACGGTGTTCAGGGTTTACCCTCCTATTAACCCACGGTGTTCAGGGTTTACCCTCCTATTAACCCACGGTGTTCAGGGTTTACTCTCCTATTAACCCACAGTGTTCAGGGTTTACTCTCCTATTAACCCACGGTGTTCAAGGTTTACTCTCCTATTAACCCACGGTGTTCAGGCTTTACCCTCCTATTAACCCACAGTGTCCAGGGTTTACCCTCCTATTAACCCACAGTGTTCAGGGTTTACTCTCCTATTAACCCACGATGTTCAGGGTTCAGGGTTTACCCTACTATTAACCCACAGTGTTCAGGGTTTACCCTCCTATTAACCCACAGTGTTCAGGATTTACCCTCCTATTAACCCACGTTGTTCAGGGTTTACCCTCCTATTAACCCACAGTGTTCAGGGTTTACCCTACTATTAACCCACAGTGTTCAGGGTTTACCCTCCTATTAACCCACAGTGTTCAGGATTTACCCTCCTATTAACCCACGTTGTTCAGGGTTTACCCTCCTATTAACCCACGGTGTTCAGGGTTTACCCTCCTATTAACCCACGGTGTTCAGGGTTTACTCTCCTATTAACCCACAGTGTTCAGGGTTTACTCTCCTATTAACCCACGGTGTTCAAGGTTTACTCTCCTATTAACCCACGGTGTTCAGGCTTTACCCTCCTATTAACCCACAGTGTCCAGGGTTTACCCTCCTATTAACCCACAGTGTTCAGGGTTTACTCTCCTATTAACCCACGATGTTCAGGGTTCAGGGTTTACCCTACTATTAACCCACAGTGTTCAGGGTTTACCCTCCTATTAACCCACAGTGTTCAGGATTTACCCTCCTATTAACCCACGTTGTTCAGGGTTTACCCTCCTATTAACCCACAGTGTTCAGGGTTTACCCTCCTATTAACCCACAGTGATCAGGGTTTACTCTCCTATTAACCCATGGTGTTCAGGGTTTACTCTCCTATTAACCCACGGTGTTCAGGCTTTACCCTCCTATTAACCCACAGTGTCCAGGGTTTACCCTCCTATTAACCCACAGTGTTCAGGGTTTACTCTCCTATTAACCCACGATGTTCAGGGTTCAGGGTTTACCCTACTATTAACCCACAGTGTTCAGGGTTTACCCTCCTATTAACCCACAGTGTTCAGGATTTACCCTCCTATTAACCCACGTTGTTCAGGGTTTACCCTCCTTTTAACCCACAGTGTTCAGGGTTTACCCTCCTATTAACCCACAGTGATCAGGGTTTACTCTCCTATTAACCCATGGTGTTCAGGGTTTACCCTCCTATTAACCCACGGTGTTCAGGCTATACCCTCCTATTAACCCACGGTGTCCAGGGTTTACCCTCCTATTAACCCACGGTGTTCAGGGTTTACCCTCCTATGGTGTTCAGGGTTTACCCTCCTATGGTGTTCAGGATTTACCCTCCTATTAACCCACGGTGTTCAGGGTTTACCCTCCTATTAACCCACGGTGTTCAGGGTTTACCCTCCTATTAACCCACAGTGATCAGGGTTTACTCTCCTATTAACCCACGGTGTTCAGGGTTTACCCTACTATTAACCCACGGTGTTCAGGGTTTACCCTCCTATGGTGTTCAGGGTTTACCCTCCTATAGTGTTCAGGGTTTAGGGTTTACCCTCCTATTAACCCACGGTGTTCAGGGTTTACTCTCCTATTAACCCACAGTGTTCAGGGTTTACTCTCCTATTAACCCACGGTGTTCAGGGTTTACTCTCCTATTAACCCACGATGTTCAGGGTTTACCCTACTATTAACCCACGGTGTTCAGGCTTTACCCTCCTATTAACCCACGGTGTCCAGGGTTTACCCTCCTATTAACCCACTGTGTTCAGGGTTTACTCTCCTATTAACCCACAGTGTTCGGGGTTTACCCTCCTATTAACCCACAGTGTTCAGGATTTACCCTCCTATTAACCCACGGTGTTCAGGGTTTACCCTCCTATTAACCCACGGTGTTCAGAGTTTACCCTCCTATTAACCCACAGTGATCAGGGTTTACCCTCCTATTAACCCACGGTGTTCAGGGTTTACCCTACTATTAACCCACGGTGTTCAGGGTTTACCCTCCTATGGTGTTCAGGGTTTACCCTCCTATGGTGTTCAGGGTTTAGGGTTTACCCTCCTATTAACCCATGGTGTTCAGGGTTTACCCTCCTATTAACCCATGGTGTTCAACCCACGGTGTCCAGGGTTTACCCTCCTATTAACCCACGGTGTTCAGGGTTTACCCTCCCATGGTGTTCAACCCACGGTGTCCAGGGTTTACCCTCCTATTAACCCACGGTGTTCAGGGTTTACCCTCCTATGGTGTTCAGGGTTTACCCTCCTATGGTGTTCAGGATTTACCCTCCTATTAACCCACGGTGTTCAGGGTTTACCCTCCTATTAACCCACGGTGTTCAGGGTTTACTCTCCTATTAACCCACAGTGTTCAGGGTTTACCCTCCTATTAACCCACAGTGAGCAGGGACATGTGTTCCACATTTTTACCACTACTACCTTGCTAACATCGTCCCAGCTGGCCTAACATCGTCCCAGCTGGCCTAACATCGTCCCAGCTGGCCTAACATCGTCCCAGCTGGCCTAACATCGTCCCAGCTGGCCTAACATCGTCCCAGCTGGCTTAACATCGTCCCAGCTGGCCTAACATCGTCCCAGCTGGCCTAACATCGTCCCAGCTGGTTTAACATCGTCCCAGCTGGCTTAACATCGTCCCATCTGGCTTAACATCGTCCCAGCTGGTTTTACATCGTCCCAGTTGGCTTAACATCGTCCCAGCTGGCCTAACATTGTCCCAGCTGGCCTAACATCGTCCCAGCTGGCTTAACATCGTCCCAGCTGGCTTAATATCGTCCCAGCTGGCCTAACATCGTCCCAGCTGGCTTAACATCGTCCCACCTGGCTTAACATCGTCCCAGCTGGCCTAACATCGTCCCAGCTGGCTTAACATCGTCCCAGCTGGCCTAACATCGTCCCAGCTGGCCTAACATCGTCCCAGCTGGCTTAACATCGTCCCAGCTGGCTTAACATCGTCCCAGCTGGCTTAACATCGTCCCAGCTGGCTTAACATCGTCCCAGCTGGTTTTACATCGTCCCAGTTGGCTTAACATCGTCCCAGCTGGCCTAACATCGTCCCAGCTGGCCTAACATCGTCCCAGCTGGCTTAACATCGTCCCAGCTGGCCTAACATCGTCCCAGCTGGCTTAACATCGTCCCAGCTGGCTTAACATCGTCCCAGCTGGCCTAACATCGTCCCAGCTGGCCTAACATCGTCCCAGCTGGCTTAACATCGTCCCAGCTGGCTTAACATCGTCCCAGCTGGCCTAACATCGTCCCAGCTGGCTTAACATCGTCCCAGCTGGCTTAACATCGTCCCAGCTGGCTTAACATCGTCCCAGCTGGTTTTACATCGTCCCAGTTGGCTTAACATCGTCCCAGTTGGCTTAACATCGTCCCAGCTTGCTTAACATCGTCTCAGCTGGCATAACATCGTCCCAGCTGGCATAACATCGTCCCAGTTGGCCTAACATCGTCCCAGCTGGCCTAACATCGTCCCAGCTGGCCTAACATCGTCCCAGCTGGCTTAACATCGTCCCAGCTGGCTTAACATCGTCCCAGCTGGCTTAACATCGTCCCAGCTGGCTTAACATCGTCCCAGCTGGTTTTACATCGTCCCAGTTGGCTTAACATCGTCCCAGCTGGCTTAACATCGTCCCAACTGGCATAACATCGTCCCAGCTGGCATAACATCGTCCCAGCTGGCATAACATCGTCCCAGCTGGCATAACATTGTCCCAGCTAGTTTAACATCATCCCAGCTGGCATAACATCGTCCCAGCTGGCCTAACATCGTCCCAGCTGGCCTAACATCGTCCCAGCTGGCCTAACATCGTCCCAGCTAGTCTAATATCGTCCCAGTTGGCTTAACATCGTCCCAGTTGGCCTAACATCGTCCCAGCTAGTCTAACATCGTCCCAGCTAGTCTAACATCGCCCCAGCTGGCCTAACAGCGCCCCAGCTGGCATAACAGCGCCCCAGCTTGTCTACCATCGTCCCAGCTGGTTTTAAATCGTCCCAGCTGGTTTTACATCGTCCCAGCTAGTCTAACATCGTCCCAGCTAGTCTAACATCGTCCCAGCTAGTCTAACATCGTCCCAGCTGGCATAACATCGTCCCAGCTGGCCTAACATCGTCCCAGCTGGCCTAACATCGTCCCAGCTGGCATAACATCGTCCCAGCTGGTATAACATCGTCCCAGCTGGCCTAACATCGTCCCAGCTGGCCTACATCGTCCCAGCTGGCCTACCATCGTCCCAGCTGGCCTACCATCGTCCCAGCTGGCCTACCATCGTCCCAGTTGGCCTACCATCGTCCCAGTTGGCCTAACATAGTCCCAGCTTGTTTTACATCGTCCCAGCTGGCCTAACATCGTCCCAGCTGGCCTAACATCGTCCCAGCTGGCCTAACATCGTCCCAGCTGGCCTAACATCGTCCCAGCTGGCATAACATCGTCCCAGCTGGCATAACATCGTCCCAGCTGGCCTAACATCGTCCCAGCTGGCCTAACATCGTCCCAGCTGGCATAACATCGTCCCAGCTGGCATAACATCGTCCCAGCTGACCTAACATCGTCCCAGCTGGCCTACCATCGTCCCAGCTGACCTACCATCGTCCCAGCTGGCCTACCATCGTCCCAGCTGGCCTACCATCGTCCCAGTTGGCCTACCATCGTCCCAGTTGGCCTAACATAGTCCCAGCTTGTTTTACATCGTCCCAGCTGGCCTAACATCGTCCCAGCTGGCAAACATCGTCCCAGCTGGCCTAACATCGTCCCAGCTGGCCTAACATCGTCCCAGCTAGTCTAACATCGTCCCAGCTAGTCTACCATCGTCCCAGCTTGTTTTACATCGTCCCAGCTAGTCTACCATCGTCCCAGCTGGCATAACATCGTCCCAGCTGGCATAACATCGTCCCAGCTGGCATAACATCGTCCCAGCTGGCATAACATCGTCCCAGCTGGCATAACATCGTCCCTGCTGGCATAACATTGTCCCAGCTGGCCTAACATCGTCCCTGCTGGCCTAACATCGTCCCAGCTGGCCTAACATCGTCCCAGCTGGCCTAACATCGTCCCAGCTGGCATAACATCGTCCCAGCTGGCATAACATCGTCCCAGCTGGCCTAACATCGTCCCTGCTGGCCTAACATCGTCCCAGCTGGCCTACCATCGTCCCAGCTGGCCTACCATCGTCCCAGTTGGCCTACCATCGTCCCAGTTGGCCTAACATAGTCCCAGTTTGTTTTACATCGTCCCAGCTGGCCTAACATCGTCCCAGCTGGCCTAACATTGTCCCAGCTGGCATAACATTGTCCCAGCTGGCATAACATCGTCCCAGCTGGCATAACATCGTCCCAGCTGGCCTAACATCGTCCCAGCTGGCCTAACATCGTCCCAGCTGGCATAACATCGTCCCAGCTGGCTTAACATCGTTCCAGCTGGCCTACCATCGTCCCAGCTGGCCTACCATCGTCCCAGTTGGCCTACCATCGTCCCAGTTGGCCTAACATAGTCCCAGCTTGTTTTACATCGTCCCAGCTGGCCTAACATCGTCCCAGCTGGCCTAACATCGTCCCAGCTGGCCTAACATCGTCCCAGCTGGCCTAACGTCGTCCCAGCTGGCCTAACGTCGTCCCAGCTTGCCTAACATCGTCCCAGCTGGCCTACCATCGTCCCAGTTGGCCTACCATCGTTCCAGCTGGCCTACCATCGTCCCAGCTGGACTGCCATCGTCCCAGCTTGTTTTACATCGTCCCAGTTGGCCTAACATCGTCCCAGCTAGTCTAACATCGTCCCAGCTAGTCTACCATCGTCCCAGCTTGTTTTACATCGTCCCAGCTAGTCTACCATCGTCCCAGCTGGCATAACATCGTCCCAGCTGGCATAACATCGTCCCAGCTGGCATAACATCGTCCCAGCTGGCATAACATCGTCCCAGCTGGCCTAACATCGTCCCTGCTGGCCTAACATCGTCCCAGCTGGCCTAACATCGTCCCTGCTGGCCTAACATCGTCCCAGCTGGCCTAACATCGTCCCAGCTGGCCTAACATCATCCCAGCTGGCCTAACATCGTCCTAGCTGGCCTAACATCGTCCTAGCTGGCCTAACATCGTCCCAGCTGGTTTTACCATCGTCCCAGCTAGTCTACCATCGTCCCAGCTAGTCTACCATCGTCCCAGCTGGTTTTACATCGTCCCAGCTGGCCTAACATTGTCCTAGCTGGCCTAACATCGTCACAGCTAGTCTAACATCGTCCCAGCTAGTCTACCATCGTCCCAGCTGGTTTTACATCGTCCCAGCTGGCCTAACATCGTCCTAGCTGGCCTAACATCGTCACAGCTAATCTAACATCGTCCCAGCTAGTCTACCATC
Organism: Oncorhynchus clarkii lewisi; assembly: GCF_045791955.1. Classification (NCBI taxonomy): domain Eukaryota; kingdom Metazoa; phylum Chordata; class Actinopteri; order Salmoniformes; family Salmonidae; genus Oncorhynchus; species Oncorhynchus clarkii. Next base: position 91,618,354 of record NC_092148.1, read on the forward strand.
GTCCCAGCTGGTTTTACATCGTCCCAGCTGGCCTAACATCGTCCTAGCTGGCCTAACATCGTCCCAGCTAGTCTAACATCGTCCCAGCTAGTCTACCATCGTCCCAGCTGGTTTTACATCGTCCCAGCTGGCCTAACTGAAAACAAGAGAATGACATGCGTTTCAAATGGTGCCTTATTGCCTGTATAGTGCACTACTTTGGACAGTGGGCATATAGGGCTCTGTATAGAGAACAGGGTGCCATTTGGGGAGCAAGCCAAGGCACTTCGACAGTCGTTAATAATAGACACTTCCCTGTTGGCTACAGTGTCATACTACCCAAGAATATTCTATCCCTGAGATTGTCCTGACAAGGTGTGTTCTACAACAACTGAGTTGTGTGTCGTGTGTGTGTGTGTGTGTGTCCGCCTGTTGGGTGAAGCTACTCAGACTGAGTTATTGAGTGCAGGCGCAGCCAGCATAGTGTCAGGTAACGACAGAGCAGATGTCTACTGCGAAGGTGTGACACGCGCGCGCGCACACACACACACACACACACACACACACACACCCTTAGTTAATATATATTAGCAGTGCTAAGACAAGTTTAGAGTATACAAGTAGGGTATTACTGTGTAATATTTTCCCCGCCTCTTTCCCAAATTGCATAACCCAACCTATGTTTGGTAAGTGAGAGACTCCTGCATGCCTCTTGAGTTTCAATCAGCATCTATAACATACTATGCCTGGCCCAAGAGCTGTTTGTGTTGTTCAGCTAACTCCTATGGTTGTTGTACCATAGGATATTGGCCAAGACAGCAAATCTGACCCCAGGACATATTCACACAACATTATCTACATGCATCTGTCCACAGTGGGCAAAATTTGGCACAAGACGTCAAACAGACGTAATTATCTGGTTTTAAACTGATTTTGTTGTTGGAAAGATATTGGAAAGATTTATATTACTGGTTTACAACTAAACAACTAAACGGTCTCTGTAAAGATGTTTATTTTACTGACGGCATCGAGATGTCATCAAGACGTCATATTTTGGTTGTCATCTGGTCATATTACCAGTTTACAACTAAATGGTCTCTGTAAAGATGTTTATTTTACTGACGGCATCGAGATGTCATCAAGACGTCATATTTTGGTTGTCATCTGGTCATATTACCAGTTTACAACTAAACGGTCTCTGTAAAGACGTTTTTTTTTTTTTACTGACGGCATCGAGATTTCATCAAGACGTCATATTTTGGTTGTTATCTGGTCATATCGCTCGTTTTGCTCACTGGGTTTTCTTTAGAACCTTAAAAGTGTAATGCATCCTAACTTGCTGCTTAGGCTACTTCTCTATGGCGTTTCTCAGTCAAAGACTCTGAGCTTACATAAACAAAACAAATGGTATATTGTGCCAAGGTCACCTTCAAGGTCACCTTCAAGGTCACCTTCAAGGTCACCTTCAAGGTCACCTTCAAGGTCACCTTCAAGGTCACTCACCTTCAAGGGTATCTTCAGTTTTGAATGTTTTGTATTCTCTAGTTTATGCTAGGAGCATATATACCTTTTGTAAAGAGTCAATGAATATAATATAATACATGCCATGTAGCAGACGGTTTAATAAAAAGTGACTTACAGTAGGAATCGAACCCACACTCCTTGGCTTTGCAAGCACTATGCACTACCGATTTAGCCTCACAGGACAACAATTGTTTTCTCTGTGCTGGTCAATTTCAATGGCAGTTCGTGAATAGACCTTTGTGCGCAGTCTGTCTGCCTATGCATGATACGGTATGTGTGTAACAAAAGTGAATTTTAAACTTGCATCTGCTCTGCTTGAATTTCATAATCACTTTGTCATCCCATGGTTCTTGTTGGTTTTATTGCTCTTTTTGACTGCATTTTGTGTTAATTGTTACTGTGATTTGTCCGTCTCACGCTAAGTTTTAAGATGGCTTCCATTCAGCATAGGTTCTATTCTCTATTTAACCTCTTTATCTGAGCTTCCATTCCATCAGCATGGTTATGAGGTTAAGTTTAGTTCATTCACTTATGGAATTTAACTGAATTCCACATATAGAATTTAAAGGGACATATAGAAAATGTTTCAACTTCATATTCATCATCTCCAGCACCACCCCAACATCAACATATGTGAAAATGGCGTGTTTCTAAGTTTTTGTAGTTAAAAAGAGAGAGGGAAAGGGAGAGGGGGATACCTAGTCAGTTGTACAACTGAAGGCCTTCAACTGAAATGTGTCTACCGCATTTAACCCAACCCCTCTGAGTCAGAGAGGTGAAGCTGGGGGGGGCCCGGGGGCTGCCATAATCAAGATAAGTGTTTTGAATGACATCATTAACCAATATGTAGACATTTAGTGGACAATTAGTAGACAATTAGTATTTTTTAATTAGTAATCGATGCATATTCATAATTGTTTAAAATCAAAATATGTACACTGATGTCATTGGAAACAACTAATCTTCCTTTCTTTCTTTTTTTACTACTACAAAACATAAAAAGGCTCCATTTTCACACACTGCATGTTAATGTTGGAGTGATGCTGGAGATTATGAATATGTGAAATTGCCCTTTTAATTCCACTTATGGAACTAAGTTCAATTCCAAAATGATGGAACTATGGAACACGCAGAACTGTCTTTGAACATCGTTCGACCAAGCCTCCAACCAGGCAAGATGTTACAGTCACATTACCACCGTAACACATTGCTTATTTTTAGACATACTTTCTACCATAACAAATTGCCATTTCACCATCAGCGTGCACCATTTTCTTAATTTGTCTTCATTTCTCTATGTTTTCCCTTTGTGCATCAGATGACGAACCAGCTGGACCAATGTAAGTACATCTATGTTACAATCATTTATTTAGTTAGAAGTCTATGTATGGTGTTTTACTCTAGTATTTCCGTGCTGTACCTGTTTCTGTAAACTACTGTAAATCAGGGTTCTATTTGAATTCAGAAAGTAAACTGAAATTGATCTTCAAATTCCAATGTTCCTAATTGACAGCAACAATGCCTCTGAGTCATCCATACGGCATGCTTAAAAAAAAACAACTTTTGAATGATCAGTAGTTGTAGGGTTCTAACCCTTTGTAATGATCAGTAGTTGTAGGGTTCTAACCCTTTTGAATGTTCAGTAGATGTAATGTTCTAACCCTTTTGAATGATCAGTAGATGTAGGGTTCTAACCATTTTTAATGATCAATAGATGTAGGGTTCTAACCCTTTTGAATGGTCAAGGATGTAGGGTTCTAACCCTTTTGAAGGATCAGTAGATGTAATGTTCTAACTATTTTGACTGATCAGTAGATGTAATGTTCTAACTATTTTGAATGATCAGTAGATGTAGGGTTCTAATGCTTTTTAATGATCCGTAGATGTAGGGTTCTAACCCTTTTGAATGATCAGTAGTTGTAGGGTTCTAACCCCTTTGAATGATCAGTAGTTGTAGGGTTCTAACCCCTTTGAATGATCAGTAGTTGTAGGGTTCTAACCCTTTTGAATGATCAGTAGTTGTAGGGTTCTAACCCCTTTGAATGATCAGTAGTTGTAGGGTTCTAACCCTTTTGAATGATCAGTAGTTGTAGGGTTCTAACCCGTTTGAATGATCAGTAGATGTAATATTTGTGATCAGCAATAAGGTGCATTACAGTATAATTATTTTTGATGGTATCCCAGTCTAACGTGTGTGTATCCTATTGAAGGAAAACTAATTCCACCAACAATCACAAAGACAAGAACCTTCGTCAGAGGAACACAAACTGAGCACACTGGTAAGTTAGATTTTTTTTATTGGTAATGCCAAGATAAGAAACTAAAGCATCAAGCATCTGATTCAGGATCGTTTTTGCTTACAGAACACAATTAATAGGATCACAGACATGGAGGGGGGGGCTGATCCTAATTCAGCACTCCTAATCTGAGAAGCTTGATACATATGATCTGTTTATCCAGTTGTATGTTGTTGTTGTTTACTGCATCATGTAGCTACAGTATGTTATGAATAACCTGTTAATCACCACAGATAGCCAGCCACATGTTGTACAGGGGATCAATATTGAAAAACAAAGCTAGTCTACTTTATCAATAAACTGTGACCACACTGTTTCTCATCAATACCACTGACAGATAGCTGTAATCTCGTCAATACCACTGACAGATATACCACTGACAGATAGATGTAATCTCATCAATACCACTGACAGATAGATGTAATCTCATCAATACCACTGACAGATAGATGTAATCTCATCAATACCACTGACAGATAGATGTAATCCTGTCAATACCACTGACAGATAGATGTAATCTCATCAATACCACTGACAGATAGATGTAATCTCATCAATACCACTGACAGATAGATGTAATCTCATCAATACCACTGACAGACAGATGTAATCCTGTCAATACCACTGACAGATAGATGTAATCTCATCAATACCACTGACAGATAGATGTAATCTCATCAATACCACTGACAGATAGATGTAATCTCATCAATACCACTGACAGATAGATGTAATCTCATCAATACCACTGACAGATAGATGTAATCCTGTCAATACCACTGACAGATAGATGTAATCTCATCAATACCACTGACAGATAGATGTAATCCTGTCAATACCACTGACAGATAGATGTAATCCTGTCAATACCACTGACAGATAGATGTAATCCTGTCAATACCACTGACAGATAGATGTAATCCTGTCAATACCACTGACAGATAGATGTAATCCTGTCAATACCACTGACAGATAGATGTAATCCTGTCAATACCACTGACAGATAGATGTAATCTCGTCAATACCACTGACAGATAGATGTAATCTCATCAATACCACTGACAGATAGATGTAATCTCATCAATACCACTGACAGACAGATGTAATCCTGTCAATACCACTGACAGATAGATGTAATCTCATCAATACCACTGACAGATAGATGTAATCCTGTCAATACCACTGACAGATAGATGTAATCCTGTCAATACCACTGACAGATAGATGTAATCCTGTCAATACCACTGACAGATAGATGTAATCCTGTCAATACCACTGACAGATAGATGTAATCCTGTCAATACCACTGACAGATAGATGTAATCTCGTCAATACCACTGACAGATAGATGTAATCCTGTCAATACCACTGACAGATAGATGTAATCTCGTCAATACCACTGACAGATAGATGTAATCTCGTCAATACCACTGACAGATAGATGTAATCTCATCAATACCACTGACAGATAGATGTAATCTCATCAATACCACTGACAGATAGATGTAATCTCATCAATACCACTGACAGATAGATGTAATCCTGTCAATACCACTGACAGATAGATGTAATCTCATCAATACCACTGACAGATAGATGTAATCTCATCAATACCACTGACAGATAGATGTAATCTCATCAATACCACTGACAGACAGATGTAATCCTGTCAATACCACTGACAGATAGATGTAATCTCATCAATACCACTGACAGATAGATGTAATCTCATCAATACCACTGACAGATAGATGTAATCTCATCAATACCACTGACAGATAGATGTAATCCTGTCAATACCACTGACAGATAGATGTAATCCTGTCAATACCACTGACAGATAGATGTAATCCTGTCAATACCACTGACAGATAGATGTAATCCTGTCAATACCACTGACAGATAGATGTAATCTCATCAATACCACTGACAGATAGATGTAATCCTGTCAATACCACTGACAGATAGATGTAATCTCATCAATACCACTGACAGATAGATGTAATCTCATCAATACCACTGACAGATAGATGTAATCTCATCAATACCACTGACAGATAGATGTAATCTCATCAATACCACTGACAGACAGATGTAATCCTGTCAATACCACTGACAGATAGATGTAATCTCATCAATACCACTGACAGATAGATGTAATCTCATCAATACCACTGACAGATAGATGTAATCTCGTCAATACCACTGACAGATAGATGTAATCTCGTCAATACCACTGACAGATAGATGTAATCTCGTCAATACCACTGACAGATAGATGTAATCTCATCAATACCACTGACAGATAGATGTAATCTCATCAATACCACTGACAGATAGATGTAATCTCATCAATACCACTGACAGACAGATGTAATCCTGTCAATACCACTGACAGATAGATGTAATCCTGTCAATACCACTGACAGATAGATGTAATCCTGTCAATACCACTGACAGATAGATGTAATCTCATCAATACCACTGACAGATAGATGTAATCTCGTCAATACCACTGACAGATAGATGTAATCTCATCAATACCACTGACAGACAGATGTAATCCTGTCAATACCACTGACAGATAGATGTAATCTCATCAATACCACTGACAGATAGATGTAATCTCATCAATACCACTGACAGATAGATGTAATCTCGTCAATACCACTGACAGACAGATGTACACTGAGTGGACTAAACAATAAGAACGCCTTCTCTTTCCGCAACAGACTGACCAGGTGAATCTATGTGAAAGCTATAATCCCTTATTGATGTCACCTGTTAAATCCCCTTAAATCAGTGAAACTAAAGGGGAGGAGACGGGGTTAATGAAGGATTGTTGAGACAACTGAGACATGGATTGTGTCTGTGTTCCATTCAAAGGGTGAATGGGCAAGACAAAAGATTCAAGTGCCTTTAAACGGGGTATGGTAGTAGGTTCCAGGCGCACCGGTTTGAGTGAGTCAAGAACTGGAAGCCTGCTGGGTTTTTCACGCTCAACAGTTTCCTGTGTGTTTCAAGAATGGTCCACCACCCAAAGGACATTCAGGCAATTTGACACAACTGTGGGAAGTATTGGTCAACATGGGCCAGCATCCCTGTGTGGAACGGTTTGTCGAGTCCATGCCCCGACAAATCGAGGCTGTTCTTAGTTATATATTATAAACTGACAGATATACATACATACATATATGACAGATATAATATACATGACTATACATGACAGGACCATACATCATTATACATGAAATCGCCCCCCTGAAAGTGGTGTGCAACAGCCAGGGTTGTGGGGTCAATTCCATTTCAATAAATCCAGGAAGTGAACCTAATGGACTGAATTCAAATGGAATTATCCCCAACCATGGTGTCATTACAACCTAAGCAATTTAACTTACACACTAATGACTGACTTCCTGGTTTTCCTTCCACAGATAATAACATATTATACATGTATGTATCGACCATATGAAGGTAACCAGGAAAAGGGATTTATAGAAATGTGTTAATAAGAATTTATCTGCCAATAAAACGACGTAGAAGAAGAAGAGGAGGAGGAAGGAGCTACTGTAAATGTCTGTATTGATTGATTATTGATGAGGCATGCCTTCTGATTTTGATTATCTAGCTATCGTGTGACAAGGGTGAAGAATGTGATCAATGAACGTGATCCCATAGCATTATGAATGACTTATGAAGTGTCTATGGAAGCATTATAACCATTGTTTGCTGCATGCAGTTATTGATTGTCGCTGTTTATTGATCGTTTTGATTTGATTATTTATTCTGATCAAATTCTTATCATTTTTTCCGATTTTTACTCAATTCTGAAGTAATGCATGCAAGGTATTCTAACTTTCTGTTTGGTCCGGACCTGACATGGCTTTTTGGACTGTGTCCTAAATGACACTCTTTTTCCCTATATAGTCCCCCCACCCCCCCCCCCCTAAAGGTCTCTAGTCAAAAGTACTGCACTCTATAGGACAGGAGTATTCAAATCTTATCATACTAGCTCTGTAGAACTGATGGTTTTTCTACCTGTTAATGCATTTGCCCTACCTGGTGTTCCAGGTCTAAACCAGGCCCCCCCGGATTAAAGAAAAAAGAGTGGAAATGGTTTCAAAGTCCAGATTTGAATGTGAATGGAATGATATGGAATAGGGTGTCACTTGGGACACAGGCTTGTTTTTTTGTTTACTTAGATAATAGATAATCACTATTTGTGTTGATTATGAGAAGCTAAAGACTTCGCCACCAATTATAATGCTGGTATGACAGTAGATCTGTACAGTTTATCATTCTGCTGCATACCATTTTATAAATCGGTTACTTATTCATTCATATTTTATCAGATCACATCTGGTTTTGCGTTTTAGTAAGGGCTTTGCAATGTCCCTGTCTTTTTGGATTTGATTGAAAATCCCTATATTTAACATGTACTGTATTGTATGTATCCAACCACCTTGTATAACCAACCATACATGTAGTAATATCAAGGATATTCATTCATGAGATGCACTTACATTTTGGAAAAATAATGGAAATAAAAAAAAGATCTCTATATAAAGTTAATTTAGTATGTAACTGTAACAACTCCTCCTAATCATTCTAACTGCTGTGTTTAACTGAAATTAAAGTGTGTATTGTGTATAGATAGCATGGCTATTATCCTATGCAATAATAATCAATATTGATATTAATATATACAAATCTCTCTTAGCAGCTTTTAGATTCTCTATGTTGATCTAGAATGATCTTTAGAGCATTGATAGATAGCGTTCCCGGACAGCTTGTTGATCTCTATAGTTGATAATGTTTTACAGTATATCTAGAAGTTGGAGCCAGGTAGGAGGCAGTGCGACAACAGGAACTATGTCATGTATGTCAAGATTGACACTTGTAAAGCAATCCCAAAATCAATCACAAGTCATTTTTTATAATAAA